>NC_134509.1:9011753-9014847 GCF_027942865.1 Odontesthes bonariensis
TTTTAATTCCAGAGAATGTGATCAGGGAGAACCAGTGGGGGGGCGTGGACATCCGCAGAGGAGGTGACCCCATCTTGAGGAACAATTATATCTGCTATGGCTACTCAGACGGTGTGGTGGTGGGAGAAAGAGGACGTGGACTTATTGAGGGAAACCATGTCTATTGTATGTCATTTCAGCCTGATAGTGGCTGCACTGATTGTTTGTACATAACAGCTCATCTTTAAACGCTTTTCTCCAAGTGTTTGATTTCCTCCTCGTCTGATTTCTTTAGGTAATAAAGGCTGCGGCGTGTGGGTTATGTCATCCAGCCTCCCCCAGCTCTTAGGAAACTACATCCTCCATAACTGCATGTATGGGCTGGCAGTGTTCTGCCGAAAGGACCCGGAGAACATTGAGGCCAGGGAGGGGAGTTGGCCTGGACAGGAAGGGATTGGTGGAGATGCAGGCATTGGAGAAAGGAGGGGAGTGGAAGGAGAAGGAAGAGAAGGGCAGGAGAACTTTAATGAGGAGGGCGAACTGTTTGCTTGGGAGAGCGATCTGGACAGCGAGGATGAGCGGCACTCTGCTCGCCGCTCCATCAGCGTGGCCCTGGTGGAAGGCAACTGCGTGAGCTACAACGGAGGTACTGAACCGATCTGTTGAACTAAATGCAAACGGTGGCGCTCTGTCTCCAACGGTCTCTCCCTCTTTTTTGCAGCAGTTGGCCTATATGTGAAGAGCAGCGAAGCCCTGAATGTGTTCGCGAACCTTATAAACAGCAACCGTGGCCCTGGCATCGCCGTGCTGCAGAGCAGTCAGCTGACCCGACTTGTTACAAACTGCATTCTTAAAAATAGTCGAGGTGGTATTACAGTAGAGAAGGACTGCCGAGTTGAGCTACGTGGTAATGGCATCTATGAAAACAGTGGCCATGGAGTCCGGCTTAGTGGTAATGGGCAGATAGTGGAGAATGATGTGGTTGGTAACAGTGGATGTGGGATCCAGGTGTCTGCAAGCACTGATATCAAGGTGAGATTGAGTGATACACCGGTAGACTTGAGTACTGTGCAAAAGTCCTGAGCCTTCCCTTGTTTCTTTATACAGTATATTGCCAGCATAAATAAGTGCAATACGTTTTTTAAACATGGGCAAACATGAAAATTGAGCGCGTACAATTTGAACGAGCATGAAAGCCAATATTTAGTTTGACTTCTTTTATTCTTCAACGTGGCCTGAACACTCTTGGACAAGCTTTCCTGTCATTTCTTTAAGTAGTCTTTGGGAACAGTTCTCCAGGCTTCTTGAAGGACATCCCAAAGCTCTTCTTTGGATGTCGGCTGCCTTTTGTTCCGTTCTCAGAACTATTGCTCCCAGCAGCTTAAAAAGATTACCAGAAAGTCTGGCTCCTTGGAAGGAAAATATAAAGAAAAGAGGGATGACTCAAGACTCTAACATAGGACTAGACTTATTTCAGATGCAACAAACACAATGTACACATTACTTTAATACGTTTAGTGATTTATTTATTTTTTTCTTCTGTCTTTTTTGTCTTTAGATGGTGCGCAACCGTGTGCAACCAGCACAGGGCTGTGGTATTGCTCTGCTGGGGCAAGTAAAAGGTGTTGTGCATGACAACATCTTGTTCCAGGGCCACCCTGAGAACAAAAAAACACTGCTACACATGGACCCTGGCAATGAGAGCTGCGTGCTGTGCAACAACAGTATTCTAAGGCATAATAACAGGTAACTAAGCAACTGAAAATAACAGCGTTCAGAGGCATCAGTGGCCTCTGAACACACTTTTCTGCCTTATTTTTAGATGCCAAAAGACCTGCAGATTCTCTTCACATCCACCATTTTAACATTTAAGATCCATGCAATCTCCGTAGTCTCAAGATGGACACCTAAAAGTAGGGTCACTAACTTAGGACTCAGTCTGAAAAGATAAATGATCAGAATCTGCCCTTCATTTCCACAGTGATGTTGTGAAATTATGGTCAGATTCTCCTTTTAGGTATTTCTGTCAGATTTTTTATCATTAGTGTATGAATTCTTCTGTGGAGAAAAGTCGCTTTTTACAACTTTCAACTTTCAATCAAAGCTTGAATCTAAAAGTTCATCCATCAGGCAAAGCGAACTTTAGTGCTGTATTTGAAGAAGATCCCTCCAGGCACTGCTAACGAAGTTAAAGGGATACGCAGCTACTTTTTTTTAATCAGTCTTTTTATTAAGTTTTTTTTCCTTTTATGCATACAGTTTGTGAATACAAAGTGTTTATCTGGCACAGACATAAAATAATATACAAAAAATGAATCCCTACAAAGTAATCCCATTTAGCCCACCCAGGACTACATTCCTATCCCTGACAGAAACAGAGCACATTTTAATAAAATAAATTAATCTAGAGGATTATTGTAAATTTTGGAATGAGTTACCAGTTGAGTGTTGAAGAGAGCATCTAATTCTTTCCAATTTCAAACACGACATGAGGTCACATAACCACTGCTTGTGAGTTGGAAGAGCAGCACCCTTCCACCTGGTTTAGAACTGTACGCCTCGCTAACAATGAGCAAAATGCTAGTGCCTGTTTTTTAGAGGCTGGTAAAGGCAACCCCTCATCACTGAAGCCAAAAAGAGCCAAAAGAGGGCCAGGTGTTACTGCAACTCCGGCCAACCCGGACATCGTACGGAAAACATCTGTCCAGAACTGACCAAGAGCGGGGCAGAACCAGTACATATGACCCAATGTGGCTACGGCAGTTTTGCATTTGTCGCAGTATGGGGTGATTTCTGGATAGAAACGAGATAGTTTGCTTTTGGAGAGATGGGCTCTATGTACTATTTTAAACTGAATGAGACAATGGCGCGCACACAGAGATGATGTATTCACCAGTTTAAGTATAGAGGCCCATGTCTCATCCAGTATAGTCATATTCAGGTCTTCTTCCCATGAAGTTTTAAGTTTAGGTGAGGAGGTCTCTTTCATGGTCAACATTTTATTATAAAGCCACGAAACCATCCCTTTACGAGTCAGGTTCAATAATAGGATGGTTTCCAACAGTGTACACTCTGGTAGGGAAACTGAGCCTGAAAAGTGAGACCGAATAAAGTT
>NC_134509.1:9015047-9234816 GCF_027942865.1 Odontesthes bonariensis
TCCACTGCTATCTAAAGAGTGGCCAATCAATGCTCACACAGATATACCTGTACCAATGTGTGTTTAATACTCTCTCTCTCTCTCTCTCTCTCTCTCTCTCTCTCTCTCTCTCTCTCTCTCTCTCTCTCTCTCTCTCTCTCTCTCTCTCTCTCTCTCTCTCTCTCTCTCTCTCTCTCTCTCTCTCTCTCTCTCTCTCTCTCTCTCTCTCTCTCTCTCTCTCTCTCTCTCTCTCTCTCTCTCTCTCTCTCTCTCTCTCTCTCTCTCTCTCTCTCTCTCTCTCTCTCTCTCTCTCTCTCTCTCTCTCTCTCTCTCTCTCTCTCTCTCTCTCTCTCTCTCTCTCCTCTCTCTCTCTCTCTCTCTCTCTCTCTCTCTCTCTCTCTCTCTCTCTCTCTCTCTCTCTCTCTCTGTGTGAGTCAAGCACATCCAGTTTAAATGAATAAATAAAACATTTAAAACGGGCACAGGGAAAATTTGATGAAGCCACATTTAGAGTCTCAAAATGCCATTGAGAAAATTCTCAGTTGAAATGTTTGAGCTGGTATGCCTCCACTCCCCAGCCAGCGGGTGGCACTCTTAGTCTTAACCCAACACACCAGGCAATGGGAGGACAAAGTCACTGTGACAGGTATGTGTCTTGCATGTAATGCATGCGCACATTAATGTACGATCTTTACATGTATTTATGCAGTCAGTATAAAGACAGCAGGTCACTAAATCTACACTCTGGCCTCACTGTAACTGCACTTTATTCATCCATCCATCCATCCAGCACTCGTGTCTTCCTTCTTACAACCCATGTCCCTCTCCATGTCCTAAATCCTTATATTGCCTGGAAAAAGATGCCCATATGCAGTTCTTTTTTCCCCTTTTCAGAATTTTCCCTTCAAAAACACTATTCTGTTCAAACATGCATGTGGCGTGGTGCAAGTTGATCTGCATAGTCAATAAGCCAGTAAACATTAAAAAGCCATTTATCCACCTGCTATGTTCAAACTGTTAGAATTCCTCCATCATTCAGCACGACAAAATCTGAGGATATATTAACACCTGCAGCTCTACAACGCACTTCTGCCTGGACAACGCGACATGACGTGGTGCTCAAGAGGTCCAGGCTTTCAACTACAGCGACTGTCAGATGTTTAATGGTACAAATTTTAAGAGCAAGCTAGACTACAACAACATTAGAGAAGTTTGTGAAACTTGAAAACTATGCTTCTGACTTGATTTTTTTTAAGTACATTGACTTTCGTTATGCAAATTCCTGGCCCTGTAACTGCCCGTGAGCCCCCCGGGATAGAGATACCGCAGTTCACGATTTTTGTGTCCAGCCCTGCAGCGCCACAGTTTTAATTTTCAGTTGCTTGACATTTTTGTGGGCTTTTGATGATGTCTACGTGGCCTATTCAACATGAAAACAAATTCATGTGTATGGCTGTCAATGGGCAGGGCTCACACGAAGACATGCTTTTATGACAGCAGTGTTACGTTCCATAGCTGTAGGGGGAGCCAAAGAGCACAGAAATAGCCAAACGCTCTTGCATTACTTAAAGTCACTGATTATTTACTCTGTGTTCAGTTCGAAACAAAAGCAGAGGAAGCAAAACGCAGATTCAACAACAGGAAAAGTCATTGGTGTATACAGTGAAGCGCAGGTGTGATCACAGGCTTGCCAAGATAACCGTACAGTCCATCTTAGATTAGAAGCAGCAAGTCAAATATTCTGGGCATGCAGCAAGGTATTCTGGGAAATGAAGGCAAACCTAGAACCAGTTAAAAAAAAACCAACATCCTTAGGGTGCTGAGTATTATGCGTACTGTACTTAGTGTGTGCAGTATGTCATGAGAAAGTAAGAAGACAGTATGGTGGAAGGAGGCAGGCATATGGGGTGAGCTGCAAGCCCCCACCATGAGGGAGCATGAAAAAGACAGAAGTAAAACCAGGGTATCTGTGTGTGCGTGGGTGAGTGAAAGAGAAAGAGTTGTTGAAGTCAACCCGAAGTCCTACATTTTACACACAAAAAAATGTAATTTCCTAAAAAATAATAGTTGTATAAAAATGTGTTCAAATCCATGACACAGACGCAATGGAAATATTGGAAATTTTTCATTTGCTGCTCTATATATTTGTACTAGTGTTTGCGTGTGTCCACGTTTGTCAGTATCGTACTTTCTCAGTAAATACTCCAGGGCTTTGTGGTCTATACTGTGTGGTTTGGAGGAGTTTGTTAGTTGAGGGCCAGGTGCAGGCAGACAACACATAGACTCACGGAAGATAAACGGACCCAGCACACACTCGCACACGCAACACACACACACACACACACACACACACACACACACACACACACACACACACACACACACAGAAACGAAGGATAAATGGACCCAGTAGCAGGGAGGTCTGACAGAATGCCTTTTCACACCTGGCTGAGCCCAGCGGAAGGTGACAGAGTCACATCTCCCAAAGCGAACACACACATATTCACACACGCACACACACCTTCTCACATTGGGGAGTTCAGGGTCATAAGCAGCATCATGAATAAAATGAGGCTGTTTTAAACAGAAGGAGCCCTGCGTATGCATGTGTGTAAGTGCGTTTGTGTGTGAGCGTGTTGATGTCTGTGCGGGCCCCTAACCCCCATGCCAGTTTGGATCTGTAACGACCTTCTGTTCCTAGTGCTTAAATGGCTTAAATACTTCAATTAGACCTGGGTCACAATCCTCCACCCGTTAAAGCACACACACAAAAAAAGAAAAAGGGAAAGAAAAAGCACACAAGGCAACACACAAAGTGGTTTCATCGTCGTGCAAGGAGACCAGAGAGTTTCGTCAGCAGCGTCTCCTCTCGTCTGTGGTTCAAAGTGAAACTAGACTAAATCATAAAAAATTTTCCGCCAAAACATGAGCAACAATTAAACTTGGCTCCTGTCTCCTACGCCAGCGTCTCCCCTGGAACTTCTCTGTCCCGCTCCCTCCTCCTTCCTCCTCTTCTCTCCGTCTCTCCCGCCGTGCTGCCCCAGCGCTAACGATGCTGCCTTTTCATTAGACAGCCCCAGCTAATTAATCTCCATAGAGGAGAGTGACAGACCTCTCCAAACACACATACACAAAGTGCACGCTAAGATATATGCAAACACACACTCTTCTTCCCTCTTTCTCACTCCCTCGTCCCGCGTGGTGTTGGCAGCCCATTTCATGCTTTATCACGTCTTTTAATTGACAAACAAGCTGCTCTTTTCTCTTAGGCTGAGGTCTATATCACCCCCTCGCTCAGATGCGCAAACACACACACACACACGCGGCGGCAGGAAAACTAGTTATCTCTTTAAATTTTGGATGAACACACACAAATAGGCAAATGTCTCCCTGCTGACATATGGCCCATGTGACTGTCACACAGTTTTCTACTCCGACACATTGTTTCAAGACGAACACATAGGCACACACACGCACTCGCACACACACACTCGCACACACACACACAGCCGCCGATGTCACATGTGCACTTAGGTTGAAAATGAAGCAAAAGAAAAACAAAAAACCCATCACTATTGGCACTTCCTTAATCTCATAAGATGTTTTTTGCCCAACATGCTTCATTAATCTTCCACAGGGCAAATTCAATACCAATCAAAACTGACTGATTGATTTGAAGTGAATGTGTGACACCTTCTTTGTCATCATTTTTAAGAGAAAAAAAAACTGGTTATTTTTGGAGCCATACACCCTTAAAGAACAAATTATTTGGATCTTAAAAGGAACTTGCCACACTTGAAAATCATCATCACTGCTTGGTTTCAAAGTTTATGAAAACCCTCATCTTCCAGTTAAAACCTCAATGTGGTTGGATGTTTTGTTGTTCAAGGTATGTTTTAGGTTGTAAGATTTATTATGTTTCTGTTTTGATGAGTCAATTTCTGCACGAAAAACACTGAAGTGTCACTGGCTTTAAACGGAGCTGCAAACGGCCTCGTTTGTCCATCCACCTCCATATTGAGTTGTTGACCAAAGGTGTTTTGTGACGATTCTGTCCAAAAACTACGTTCAATTGGAATGACGTGTTGATTTGTTTAGTTCATAGTGTTTCGCATACTTTTCATCTTCCTCGATCCATCCAGCGATCACCCGTGCCCTGTGGATGAGAGCTTTGTCCTCCTGCTCCACTGAGATAAAAAATGTTTCATTATAGGATAAAAAGCGATCACTCCGAGCAACTTTGCATTGATCTGCTTTGACCGCTCCGCAAGTGAATCCAAACCATCCTGACAAAATGCCTCCTACAGCTAAAAACGTCACTGGGTCCCCATCGCAAACTGTTCTTCCCATCCTATGGCAAAGCAAATTTGAAACATCTGAGGTGCTTGTTTCCACAGCCTGGTTTGGAGGGGAAGAAAAGACTCTTATCTTCATCTAAGTGCATCAACTCGTTTTTTTTTACTAAAAATTTGTTTTAACTAAAACCTTACACATAATGTGCTTGAATGAAAAAAAATGACATATAATCAAACTATTATATTATCTAACATGTATCTTTTAAGAGAAAATTTAATATTTAAAATTTCTGTCACAACTAAGAAGTTTGTTTTTCAGCGTTTTAAATAGCAGGTACGAAATACATCAAATAAAACAAGGTTTTTATTGAGCTCTTAGGCCTCAGTATTGCTATTATGTAGCCAACCCACATTTAAAATTCAATTCCGAGTCAAAATACTAATTAAACCAAACCGAGGGACTAAAACATGAAAGGGTGAGGAAATGCTCAGGTGAGTTTAAGAGGCTTGACTGTAGGTTTTGTGGAAAGATACTCACTGTAATATGGTACTGTCTCCAGACCTCTGGACAAGCCTGAGAAGAGAAAGGTGAAAACCGTTAGCGAGTTTATTGAATACATAAACAGATCCTTACAGACAAATATACTTTTTCCAAGAACCCCACTGAAAGAGAACAGATACCAGCAGCCTGAATCATGCGCACATCTCTCGGCCCAGAGTTAACAAACAAGTCAGAGAACTGACAAAATAACATGTCAGTAACATCAGTAAAGATGATTGTGTTACAGAGGGAGGGATGAGAGATGCTGATTAACAGAGAATAGAGAGCACGCCAAATGGAGACTGAAAAACAGACCCTGGTATCATTTGCCAGACAGAGTCTCTTCCAACGCGTCTCCCAAAACCTTCAGCACCGAAATCTTTCACTATTCGCACGTCGCAGTCAGTAAGTAAGGCAGTCAGTTGTTTTGTGCCAGTGTGGCTAAAGAATTATCTCTGGGGCTTCTCCACGCTGTTACTTAAACGTTCCGACATCCTTTACCAACCACCGCCTCTTCCCACTGGGAAATTGAAAATGCTGCAGTCGCCGCAGGCAACAAGATTTATCTACTTACATACCAACTGAGTGAGAGCCAGAGTGAGACAGATTTCATATGCAAGCCTGTTCTATGAAAGAGCCTGTGTTTAATTTGCTCTTGCACACAGTGAGGTTTTCGGCAAATTATCTAAACCCCTCCACCCACCCACCCACCTCAAAAGGTGGCTAATTTGACCTCAAGTCCATTTTCAAATCCTGCAGCTTGCACAGAAAGGTAGGTACTTTTTCTGGCTAAATCTGATCTGTTTGGATTTGACTACAGCAAACACTAATACCAATTTCGACTGCTGTATCTTTCTCCACCTCTCATCCAGCGTTTTTCTTTTCTTTAACAAACCCCCACCAACACCCACTCCCTCCCATTTGCTCCATCCCTCCAGACCGCCAGGGTAGTGTGTTGTTGTCGAGGGCGACAGGCGAGGCGAGCGACACACTCGCGCTCCATCAACCGTCTGTCTTTAATGAGAGACACAGAGAAGCCCAGGGGACTGAGACCTGACTCTTTTTCTCTCGCAAACACACACACACACTAATACACTCAGTATAATATGTGAGTGTTTAAAAAAAAAAAAAAAAAAAAAAAAGTTATGCATTACAAGAGAGGGGTAATTACAACACCGCACAACTTTGGACCTTTGTTTGTGATTAAGAAAAACAGGATGAAGAAGAAACGAGAGGAAAGAGACGAACGAACGGATCTAAATGAGGAAATGAGAAAGAATGGGTACGAAATTGTGAGAATGAAAGAAAGAAAAACGGATAGAAAGAGGGAAAGAAATATTGGGTTGTGTGTCCTGGCATACCCTTTCACTCTGGTGTTCACCTGGTTACTCATCCATTACACGGAGCACAGTACATGACTGACTGACGGAGATGGAGGGCACGGCGAGAGAAAAAAAGCGAAGGGAGAGGACGGTAGCTCCTTACATACAGTTTTCTATTCCATAGCATGTGAGTAAATGGGCCAGGTAATGAATGCTGCAGTCAGATAATTGTCATTGATGGTCATTAGATCTACCCCTCAGTGGTAATGCACGCACTTACGCACGCACACGCACACAAATACGTCCACAGCTGGAATATACAGCATGGCAGAGACATAACTAAGCTGTAATTGTTGAAGTGTATCAATTAATGTGAACAGCAGCGTGTGTTGACCCCTGGTCACTCATTATTACTGAGAGAAAACGAGAGGGGGGGGTAGATGTGCTTGTGAGACACAGAAGCAGTTACATTCATATTACATTTTAGGTGCAAGTCAGTTTCCTGCATCAGCGCATTTTATGCACTCGCATTGAACTGGAGGGTTTTAGGCCAAAAAACATGTACCTTGGTATTTTATTTTAATGGTGGTGAACATTAGTATTTTATATGACTATCTATAATTATAAGATTGATAATAGTAGATCTGCTGTAGAACATTAAGTATTTGGATTCTACCCACTGTGAACCAGTGTCAGCAGTTAACATCTGTTTTCTTCTTTCTTATTGTATTTAATGCCATACATTGTATTTTAAGTGACTCCCAAATAAAGTTGTTATTTACCTTTTTTTATTTGTCTGTTTCTGTTATCAGGCAGCACAATGAGTCCGAAAATAGTGACTGAAATAACATCAAGACCGCACATTAACCAGCAGAAACCCATTTTACAAATGAGGCATTGTCTGGTGAGATCCCTCTCTTACAAAACAAATCTGTGGGGTTTTTTTTCTGTATTTAAAAGGACTCAGAATGTTAGCTTACAGACATCTGCTTCTCCGGTAGGCAGAGGGAGGGGGATAAGGAAAAGCGAATGCTTGTGCTCACAGAGATGTTCTGGTGAAACTCCTCAGAGGTTCGGCTACATTTAACGATATCTTGGATTGTTTTTTTTTTTTTTCAAACCTGACAACAACGGGGAGAAGTTGTAGGGAAATCTGTTGCTCACCTTGTTGCTGACAAACACAGCAACAGACTGTGAGTGAGGAGAAATACTCACACTGGTACAGCTTTACAGGAGAAACAGTCAGACTATAGAAATAAATTTAAAAAATGCCACACAGTCTTATTAGAGGGTAAAAGAGCAAATTCACAACACAAAGGAGCTCGCAAATTAAAAAGTTTAAAAAGCTCAAATTAATTTCCCCTCGTAGCCTATTGGATTATAAATGTGTGGAAGTGGTTGAGTAGTTTGTCTTCAAAATGGACTTCATATCCACCGACCACTATTTCCAATGTATCAAATGCCATCTGATCACTTGCAATGTACGCAGTCCACAGAGACACAAATTTTAGGATGCAGAAGTCCACAGAGGAATCCAAAAAGAGGACGATGTTAAGAAAAAATAGACCTACGGGAACCCTTGTGGACAGCAAACCATGATTTGGCTGTCATACAGTAAAGTTAAGAGGTGTAGACTTTTCCATTGCTTCATTGCTCTTTTGTTTTACATATACATATACTTCATATCCTGAATTTGTAGTATCATTCTTATTTATGTAAGCTTTTTGTGTTTTTTTTGGTAGGAGATCTACTGCTCTCTGTTACACAATGCAAAATTTATACCAAATCAACTAAATCAAAGTCATGTCATGACATAGATGTATTGTGTTTGGTTCTTTTATGAAGCTTTGGATTCCTTTGTGCTCAAAGTCAACATGATCAGACGTTTGTGGAAACAGATGACACTGTGCAGCTCTGGTCTGTATATGCTTCAAAGGCCCTGTTTAGACCTAGTATTATCATTTGTCTTGGTGTTCTGGTCACAAGTGGACGGATCTAAGTATATGTGAATGCACTCGGGACACATTGATGTGTCCCATCGTTCAGACCAAATTGAAACTGATGCGCTTAGAACATGACTCGGGTGACTCGTAAATTTCGGGTGTAAACAGGCTACAGGATAAAATTAGTGCCACTGCAAAACAATGATAATTCGGGCAAAAGAGCACTTTTTTTGAACGGCCCATTCCAGTGTCACGCCTGAGAATGTGAGCTTGGAGCTTTAAGGAGATTGTTTTCAGAATTGTAGAACAACGTGACCTCAACCACATCCAATCCATTTGGGATAAACTGCTGAACAAACAAATCCAGGGTTTAACACCAACCGTCAGAGATCCATCAAACTAATACGTGAGGAAATCCCTGCAGTGAGTTTTCTATATTTTGTTGGAAATCGTCATAGGGGACAAACGAGATGCAAAAACTCACGTCAAAGAAGTGTCCCGTCATGCTGCAACGATGGCACTGTTTCTGCCAATAAGGCCTCTCACTGCAGGACTCGTAGAGGTGCCCGGGCTGGCCGCAGTTGTTGCAGTGCTTATTGGGACACTCACTTGACAGGTGGCCTGTCGTGCCACAAAGAAAGCAGGACGACAACTTCTGCGCACACACAAATACACACACACACAGTTTTTTATGCCTTTACATACAGTGTGTAGAAGCTGGACCTGATAGCGTGCACTGGTGAAAACTAACTTTGGGGTCAGGACAGTTCTTGGAGAGATGTCCAGTCTTGGAGCAGTTTCTACACTGAACGTTCTTCCCAGTATAGTATCTGTGTGACAGCCGCTGCACTGTTATCCTGGTTCCTTTGTCTTTGTTATAGATCTGGGCCTGAAAAACAAAGTTAGCGCAGAGGTGCATTAATATCCTGCCATGTTTGTGAGAGCCTAAAGATGTTCGAGTCAGTAAGGAGCAGGAGGTAATTTTTCTTATTTTAAGGCCTAATTATTTCCCTTTGATGTTAGTCAATTCATCTTTTCACATTGAGATCGAGCTTTAACGCTGAAAAAAAAAAAAGACTGCTCATTCATAATGATCCAATACCAGTGTACGCTTTGAATTGCACGCCATGGTTGTGGAATCAGAAGATTATCTAGAGTCAGTTTCTATAATTGTGTGCTCCACCATGCCATGTCTCTTACACCAACACATACGATCCGGCTCTGTGACTGCTGCATATTTTACACACATCGCGGTGAGGTGCAAATGAAGGTAGGAAAGTCCTGCGATGCTGTGGAAGGAAAGGTTTGTTCTCTTTGTCACCTTCCTCATAACCTTACTGCGAGCATTATATGTCTTTTTAGAATCCAGCATTAACTTTTACTTTAATATTTGAGAAAACTGCCGATTACATTTTTGGAAGAAAAGAAAAAAATGTGCCTTCTTTGACTTAACACATGGTCCCTTTAACCCCAATACTCAAAAATCACTGTTTAGATCACAGGCACAAACCATGTCAAAATGGACTCAGAAAACAGAAGAATGGCAGGTCAGTATATATTGTGAATAAGCAATAAGTTGGTAAATGGTGCCTACCTCCTTATCTCTCTCTGTGACCAACCAACGTCCTTCTGCATCAGCATCAGCATCAGCATCTAGCACAACAGAAAGAAATGCACTGTAAAATACTGCAAAATCATACTGCTTAAGTTTTCATTTTATTTTCAGGTTAGGAATAAAAAAAAAAAAAATGTCCCTGGACACTTTTTAAGGCACCCCTGCAAATTGTACTGCAACTTAGTGAAAGTGAAATATAATCATTTTAATACAGAAAAAATATTCAATTAGACAGGGTTTATTTTCAAGTGGTTAAAGGTAGTTAGAAGCTCAAGTAAAAAGACATATTTTCAACACCTGACAACAGAGTTTGGAGTGCCTTTGGTTCTGCAGTACTGATTAGAATGTATGGACTCCAGAGCTCCACTCAAACGTGGCTTATGTATGTCAAAAATCTGTTAATTGGAGCCTAAATCTGCAGAAAATACAGGTGGTTTAATCTCTTCCTACTCAAACAACATCAAACACTTTAAACCAGAATTTGACAAGAACAAGGCCTGACAAATTCTAGACGATAACCAACCTTATTAAGAACTCTAAACCCTGAGGAATGAGTTTTGTTTCCTGTAGGAGAAGAACGCACACAAACTGACACAGTGGCAGCGTAGCACATCTGTATGAGAGTGGCACTAACAGCACCCTGAGGGAGACCGCTGTATTCTCCTCAGGCCCACAGAACTGTAACTGACATCCAGAAATCCTAACGTACACACAAACACACACACACAAACACGTGTACTCAGCATAAATTATGTGCCGTGCCGATAGCAATGACACACACAGGATCGCATGCTTTCACAACACATACACACATCGACCCCTGCGATTAGCTAGTTGACAGTCTTTAGCCTTTGGACAAACATACAGCCTTGAGCCATAATCAAATATTACACTCTCCTTTCCACCTCTCTCTTTCTTTCTTTCTTCTTCTCTCTATCCAACCCCCTTATCACTATTCAGCTCAGCCCTACTTCCTTTGCTTTGCTTGTTTTCTAACACCCCCCCCTTCTTCCCCGGGTGAACGGCTGCAGAGGGAGGTTATCACCTCTCTTCCCTGTCAAACAAATTAAAATGGCTGCTGTTTGGATGGGGCTTCTTTCTACCTCGACCTTCACCTCCAACAACACACACACACACACACACACACACACACACACACACACACACACACACACACGTAAAAACATAAGCAACCCAGTGTTATCATCACACAGGTAGTTTGCGAGGCCCTACATTTGGTTGATCTATTTGAGAGAATGAAAAAGCTGTAAATATCCTTTAGATATTGGTCCAACTAGAACAATAAACAGTAGCACAGTGTATATTCTGTTTTAAAAGGAGATCCTTTATTATCTCAGAGAAGACCTAAACCAGAACAGAGAATGCACACAAAGCTTTTTCAAAAAATTCACAAAGGTAGAAAACAGCCCCCCAAATCCTGAACTTTTTTTTAATATATAATCCTTTCAAATTTAAATAAATTTAAAGCTGTTACATTTTTTTTCTTTTTTTGTCCCCAGTGGCCTTAATTCAGCAGTGCAATAAAGACAGGAAGGTGGGCAGAGAGAGGGGCGATGCAGCAAAGTGCTACACAAGTCGAGACTCAAAGCTGCCACCAGCTGTGATGTGGGCTTCAGCCTTTGTACACATAGCATCCGTTCAACCATTTCAGCTACCAAGAGACCCAAACTGTCACATTTTTCTTTAACTACATTAAAGCTTGAATCTAATCAGGTTCACAGCATTCAAAAGTCTTGCAGGTTACTGGCGGATGATCAATTCCTGACAAAAACTACATCCTTTTAGACTGAGACTGGAAAAAAAAAAAAAAAAAAAAGCCTAAAACACTTTGTTTTAACCAGCCAACTGGCACAAACTGAAATATTCCATTTCTTTCTTTTAACTAAAAATGTTTAATTTAAATTTAAAACAATATTTTTGCGCATAGTGGGGTAACTTAGAGTGATTCCATTTCAATTATGCAAAAATTTTAAGTGCTTCCTGTCGTTATTTTCAGTTGAAGCACTCACACCGACTGATGAACTCGCATTAACTGTGTAAAGTCAGATAAAGATCTTTTTTTTCCACAGTTTTCGGGGAACCTTCAGACTTTTGGGCATGTTTTCTCCCTCTCTCTCTCTCTCACTGTCACGCTAGAGTAAGATTTTTTGATAGTAGTTAGTTATGGTTAGTTTTGTATAGAGAAGAAAACGGGGTCGGGGCCTCCCAGTGCTGCTCTGCTGCGAGCGGAGTAGGGGCCCTCTGCAGGACACGTGTATGTGTCTTTGCACGCTTAGCTGGTGTTACACAACAACCAGTACCCAACCAATGGACAGCTTGAAAAAAAAAAAAAGAGAGAGAGAAAAAAAAACGCCGGGCTGAAAGGTGTGTAAGTGCATTTGTGTGTGTATGAATGCGAGGAGGCGTTAGTGACTCAACGAAAGTCATTCCCAAAGCGTCTCCCAGGGGGGCTACCCAAATAAAGAGCAGGAAGCTTTCCCTTAATCTAAAGGCCACCCCCCATCTTACCAACCCAACACACACACACGGATAAAGGGTGAAGCTCTTTGTCACGGCCGAGGAATCAAACACATGGGTGGGGGTGGAGAGGAAAGGGAGAGAGGGTGGGTGGGGGTCTGTTGTCTGTACACAGGGTAAAAATATGCTAATCAACCTTGAGGCCCTGTTCAAAACCAAACCATCGGTGCCTCGTTCCATCATGGCCCTGCAGATCTGAAGGAGACTGGAGCTGAAAAAGCAGATGGTAGCGGCTTCACCGCGCAGCTGAATAGATTCACGAGAGGCATTCGCCATGTTGACTGCAACTGTTCAATTTCAACAAATCTAATGAGCCCCGTCCCTCACACCTAACTTAGAGGTCTAAACACAAAGGTCTTAAATAAAGAAACGGATGTCATGCCCTTTTATCCACTAGAAATCTCCAAAAATGTTCACAGAAAATCCCAGAGCATGGTGCTTTCGAAGGATTCCACTGATTCTTATTCTGCGGGACAACTCGTACATTATCTCATCACTCCATCGTCAAGGGTAATGCAACACAACGGCATGGAAGAGAGGGAGACTGAGAAACAGAGGGAGGGACAGATCAGGGAAGAGAAGGCGACAGATGCTACCTGTCTGTCTCAAAGGTACCCTGATTACCCGAAGATGAGGAGGAGAAGGGAGGAGGCTGCGTGTCTGTTCATCAGAGTCGGCAGAACCAAACAAAACAAATTGTGTGTGTGTGTGTGTGCGTGTGTGAATGCATTGAATCTGTCCCTTCCACCAGTGGAAGCAGAACGGAAGTGTACGTGCAGCTAATGAACCGTGAACACCCAGCTCTCCTGGGGTGACACCCACCCATACACACACACACACACGGGATGAGGCTCAAGTGTGATAAACCAAGGACAAGATGGACAACATCAACGACACACAACTGTCCATGAACGCAGCGGTCTCCTCACTCACCTGCAACTCCAACCATTAATCATTTCCCTAAGATCTGTGTCTGTGTGTGTGTCTCATCTACAAACTGTTCTCCCCTTCATCCAAACAACGTCAGGGGCTTAGACTGACCCGCCTTACCCAATCTCACTTTCCCTGTCCCGACACTTAAACAGGCATGCCAAGCCAGCCCGCCCATTGTACAAGCTGTTGACCAGGGCCATTGATACACCGGCCAGCGTTTGCTTGAACACACGCATACACAGAGACACACAAACTGGGAGTGAAAGGGGGCCTTTCCACCAAAATGGAGGATATGTTTGATACTGAAGCGACAGGGCTGGATTAGCAACACTATACATGACAATGGTAAGGGTGGGCGGGAGTGTGCAGGCTCTGCGCGTGTATATGTGTGTGTCTGTGCAATTTTAAAAAAGAAAAAAGGTGTTCTCTTTGTGACATAACCCTTGCCTTACAACCTTGCCCTCTGTGAGGTTAAACACACCAAAAGGTTGTAAAACACAAGAGAGAAAGAGAACAAGTCAGATGAAGAGGAACAATGAGGGGATGTGAGAGGGTGCAGGAGCAGATGAAGCACATTGCAACACAGCAAGAGACATGCAGGCTGAGCATCAAGCAAAGAACATCCAGGTGGAAATGATAGAAGTGTTTTATGAAAAGACTTGATGATGATGACGGTGAAAAGGAAAAGGCAGGGCAGAGTAAGGAGAACAATTAAGACTGTATAAAGGGAACATATCCATTTACTTATCCTGGTGTTGCATGCTGCGACTTCCTGCGACACAAACAGAGCCGGATTTTGTGTCATATGTGCTCTTCCTGGTGTTATATGAAAAAAAAAAATGGTCTAACTCCAAACTGTGACTAAAAATGTACAGAGCATCAATTAAAGCATTTATAGGGTTATGTATCAATTTTCAAAATTATAGCTCCTTCCTTGGAGGCTTCAGCGGACATTAAGGTCGCATGCCTCGTGCACGCCATCATAACATTTTGCTTTGAACAACCTTCCACCTCAGCCATCATTGCATCATTCATGTTGGTCTTTTGTTTGCTCAAAGGGCTTTTCATGCACTCACAGAACATGGACAATTACCAGCTGGAGAGAAACATCTATAGGAAAAAAAGTGCAGGATCAATGCAGATAAAGTCACAGCCTTTTCAGTAAAAAAAAAAAAAAAAAAAGTAAAAGCAGCTGGAACTCTTAATCTGTGGCAACTTTTTGCATAATTTACAAACAGGACTTAACGGAAGGAGTTTAGGGAAAACCCTCTTGAGGTCATTCACACAAGAGAGAGAAAAGGACAGACATGCTGTATGCATTGTTAATGCGAGCCCATCTGACGCGAACTCATTTCCAGTGAACTACAACCGAGTACATTTCTGTCGGCTGTTTACTCACGTTGCTAGGCAACGGCCAAAATTAATCTAGCCCAACCTTACTCGTGCAATCCTGATGAGGCAGAAAATCAAAACTTTTCTATATTAATGTCTTCACGTGCAACATATAAGGGTATACTATTTCAAAGTTGAATGGAAATATTTCATATTTGGAGAAATGACACTGAAGTAAGAGTGGCCTTTCTGTTTCATCTTAAAAAATCTACAATGAACTCATAAGTTGGTAACTGTGTTGCACTATTTTTTATTTTTTTGCCATAATCTTGTACCGATGATGATGAGAGAGTCGGACTGCTGCACAAAGCCTCCAGCACATCCCAAATATTCTCAGTGGAGTTATGGTCTCTTCTCTGTGGTGGCCAAACCAAGAGTGAGAATGAGGTCTCACGATCCCTGAACCACTCTTTCACAATCTGAGCTCGATAAATCCCGGTATTGTATATGCCCTTTGCAATCAGGGAAGAAAAAAAAAATCTATTGATGGAAAATCCTGATCGATGAAAAACTACTGATAAGTGGTTTTCCTACAGCCACACAGATGTTTAGTCTCGGTACCTTGACTTCTCTTTGGATTGTGCTCCTACTTGATCTGATCAAACATTGCTATCAGTTCTGCTGTTGATTTGTTTCTATTTGATTTCATCAAATGTTTAAAGTGATCGCAAACATTCAAGATTTTCTCTCAGCTGCATTACTCAACAATGTTTTCTTATTCTTATATGTTGTTTTGCCTTCTTTCTTGATGCTTACCAATGATTTGATCCTTCTGAAACATCTTTTCCACGACCGCAAGAAGTGTCTTCCAACAGGGTTGTTTAAGGAATAAGAATCCAGTCACTGCATCAGTGAAATAACTTGTTGCCAGCAGCAACATAATGATCACTGCAGTACTTTCCTGATCCGAGTCTCTTACCTGTTTGCTTAGATAAATCCAGGTGTTTTGGGGGTTTTTTAGGCCACACTGTGTGTTTGATACGTTTTTTTTTGTGTGTGCAGTTAGAAGATACAGCACGTATGTCACATATGGACACACTCAATTATCCTGTTTAGAATATTAGCTATATGAAAAAGACAGAAACCACAAAAACGTCAAAGAAAACGCATTAAGGTCAAAAGGCTTTTTATAACTGTGGTACCTGTCTAGTCAAGCTGTGACTCATACTGACAAAAAGCATCCGCAGTGTAATACCATCAAGTAAAAAAAGGAAGGGGAAAAAAAAAAGAATACATGATATAAAAACTCCTCAAATTTCTTCAATAAAGTGTTTTTACACTTTGTTGAGTTGTTGTTTTTTTTTTGTTGTTTTTTTTAACTTGGAGGATTATTAAAGAGGCACGGACACCAGAAGGAACGAGTTACCATGTTGTTACGGCCCAGACAACCAGAAGAAATACATCAGATAATATCTGAATTTTTACACAACATCTGGTCTGACATCTTTTTCTTTCTGCTAGAAGATGCGGGAAAACTGCCAATATTATAGCATCATCAGTTACAACGACTAACCTTAACATAAAACAAACTGACATTTATATCAAAGACGATGTTTAAACAGCTTTTTTCATTTTTGTGACTTCACTTTGGTTGACAACTGAAATGAAGGCAGATGCCATCACCCAGGTCCCTGCTGAGTTTGCTTTGGGCACGCCAAACATATTTCATTGCAGTCCATCTCTTATTATCCGATATCCACTCCCTCACCCCTGCTCCCCTCCACCGTGACACGTCGAGCAGTTTCCTCCGGCTCGCCTGTGCCACAGCCTCTCTTCCTCCTCACCCCCTTCAACACCATGATGGCAGCCGGGGCAGGGCAGGTGGCCAAACCTGTCAGTCAAAGTACCGTCGCCACGCGGCAACACCACAGACACCAATTACCACACAGCAGGGGCGCGGCCTGGCAACCGCATGGCAACCACATGGTCCAATCAGGGTACACAACAACAGGGACCCAAGAATGCCAAGAAAAATACAGAAGTGGTGTTGTGTGTGTGTGTGTGTGTGTGTGTGTGTGTGTGTGTGTGTATATAGCAACATTGGTAAAGTTATCCAGAGCGGAGCCAAAAAATATCTGCGGGTTAAAGAGAAAACAAGTAGTCACTGCGTCTTTTTCATATCGGTTTGCGTTCCATTTAAAGCAGATTTTCAACGCAAGACACCTCTCCATCAGTCTACTGATAATCCCAGTGGTTCCAATTAACTCATTCAGACCTGCAACATATGCAGCATATGCATACTTTCACCTTCCAAGCCTAATTCAACATAACTCTTGTATCCATAATTTTGAGATTCTTCCAAAAAAATTGCAGTAAGTACTGCATGAGGGCAAATACAAAAAAAAAAAAAAGGCTGATGGTTTATCTCTCTTCAAAGGCTGAAAAATACAGGAATTTAGTGGACAGTTATTTTTCCAGAAAACTCTCGGACGTAAAAGCCTTTTAAAAAGCATTAGGTCTGAATCGGTTCAAACATGCACTAACAGCTAGCTCTGGTGGTCATGTTGTCTATACCCTAACAAGAGACTGACCACACTGATATGTGACTCAATTAATTATACCAAACATGGTCTAATTTAAAAAGAACACATGATCTCGCAAGATTGGGCAAATTCTCTCATAAATTACAGTTCACAGAGAAACTGATTAGAAATTGAGTCAGATTATATTAGTTGCTTAAAATATCCATCCATTTTCTTTACCAGCTTAATCCAATTTAGGTTCTGGGGGGGGGGGGGGGGGGCTGATCCCCATCTCATTGGGCGAGAGGCAGGGTACACCCTGGACAGGTCGTAAGTCCATCAAGGGGCCACACAGAGACACACAACCATCCACACTCACACACTCTTAGGGACAATTTAGAGACTAATTAACTTAACATGCATGTTTTTTGGCCTCTGGAAAGTTGGCCTCGTGGTTTTGCTTTGAGGCGACGGTGCTAACCAACCCCACCACCATGCAGCCCTTGCTCAAACTAAGATTTCTCACACTTGGGGATTTTCTTTTTCCTTTATTTGATGGTGACAAATGTTGACAGGAAAAGGAAAGAGTGAAAAAGAAATGGGATAACATGCAGCAAAGATCCCAGGATCTTATTGAACTTGAGCAGGCCGTGTCAAAGACTGAGCTGTTCGACATGTAGCTGCCAGCAGACTGACTAAATAATGAAAGCTGATTTAATTGTGTAAAATCCTGTTTTTTTTATTTATGTAGACAAAGCTACAGAGAAATATTAGCTTGATCAGCTGTCCTACACTAAAGTAAACCTTTGTACATATTTTGACCAAATGATAAAAGATTTTTCAGTTGCATCAGTGGCAAAATACATCGTGTTTAATTCAAAAAGTCTGTCTGTAGGAAAGGTCAGTGGGAAGTTTTACTTCATTTAGTGAGGTGGCAGAGCAGCACATAGTCAACAAGTGTTTGTATTTTTATCTCTAAAGTCACACTTGTTTATGCCGACACAAAATGTCTCCAATAAAAACTGACCAAATTATTCATGGAGTCCCTTTTGTCTTTTGCAGCGAATCGCACAAACACACAAGCACACATCGTCTGCGAGGGGCAAATATATTTTAATAAAACCACTGAGTTGCAACCTCAATTTCATTTTGATGAATTTCCTCCTGCGGGAGTGAGCCAGGCAGAGGGTGGGAGGGCAGAAAGGCGGGTGAAGGGAAGCGGGGTGGTGGGCGGGGGTCTGGGGGGCAGATAGAATTTTCATGATTGTTATTTTTGTTATTATACAGAAGGGGGGTGTGGGAGGGTAGATAAACGGTGTTGGTTAATCTGAACCATTTTGCAGAGCGCTCCATTATCGGGCAGGTTGGGCACGTCGAGGGGGTTATTTTTCTGAGGGATCTTTGGCCCCGGTAATTAAGCTCCATTCACCAGGCCCTGTTCCCCAAATTAAAAATTTGTCATTAAGTGGAATTTACCATAATGCCTTTTTATCTGCCGGCGCTTCACCATGTGTGCTTGCGTGCATGTGTGTGTGCGTGCGTGTGTGTGTGTGTGTGTGTGGGACAGGGGTGAAGGAGGGGCAATGGAAGAGGGCAACCAATAAGGGTTTACACTGTGGTGACATGCACATACAAACACACACCAACACTCACACACACTTCAAGGAGAAAGGGCAAATTGAAAAACTGAAATAATCCTGGACAGCAGCACATGTTTGTGTGGGCAAACACACACACACACACACACACACACACACACACACACACACAAAGCCATCCTTCAAATCCACAGCCTTTGGGGTAATTAAATAATGGTGCTTTAAAGTTTTAATTTAGATTCGCCTTTTTCCTTCCTCTTCTTACAATATGCCACACAACTCTCCGTCTGACACGCATACACACTTGCACATACACACAACCAAAGAGTCTGCCTGTGTGTGTTTATAGACTTCATCCAGTGAGATAACCCTCTGTGGCCAGGGTACATTGGAGGGAGAGAATGATTGAAGAGCAGAGTCTCCGTCTCTGTAGGCTTTATAAAACAATACAATTATTAGTCTTTAATTAGAGCAGCCCCTCTGTGGGACGGGGGACAGACGAAGAACAATGGAGGATTAGAAGAGGAGCACCTAATATGGCTCTTT
Organism: Odontesthes bonariensis; assembly: GCF_027942865.1. NCBI lineage: Eukaryota > Metazoa > Chordata > Actinopteri > Atheriniformes > Atherinopsidae > Odontesthes > Odontesthes bonariensis. The sequence continues at coordinate 9,034,212 of NC_134509.1, forward strand.
TGTCACTTCATTCAAATACAGTTTATAAATGCATCCAGCTGTCCTTTGCACCTGGCAGTCTGAAGCCACAACTGATGTGAGACTTGGCAGAGAAATTAAACAAAACCATGTAATGTAATTTTTTTTTGTTTGTTTGTTTTTTTGTACCTGTAACCTCTCATGGTTTCTCATCAATTCTTTGAAAGATAACCAACATATAAAATAAAGAGGTTTTCTTTTAGCTTAAGCTTTTATGGTTCTGTGAGCGACAACGTACATATGGAGACTCTGAAATATCCAAATACATGTCAGATTACCAAAGACCCAACTAAAACCTATCAATTGTAGTCTCAGGACAGGAAACAGCATTTTGACCTCTAGACACTAAGAAACCGCAGTGGTGTGTGTGTGTGTGTGTGTGTGTGTGTGTGTGTGTGTGTGTGTGTGTGTGTGTGTGTGTGTGTGTGTGTGTGTAACATGCAGGCCTGAAAGTTCAGTGATGGCATATGAAACTTAAACCAGAAAAGGCAAACAAAAAAAAAAGTGGCATAAACCAAAGCCCTGATAATGATGACAAAACCACTTATATGCAGTTAAAGTGATGGGGGCTGAAAATGTAAAACACAGACAGTGAGTCATGTAGTCAAATAAGAGGCAGCAAAGACAAGAAAGCACAACAAATGGTAAATTTGAAAGCCTAAAACTGCGGCCGGAATCCTTCCTCTTCTTGTCACAGTTACATGAATGTTCCTCCAAATGTCAAACAAGACTTAATATTTGACATACCTCCGAATGCCACCAGAGAGGCATTCAGAAAGCACTAAATGGGGGGGGGGGCTGTAAGCGCAGAAGAGGAGGGCGAAACGGAAAACAGGAGGAAGATAGTAAGAGGAGGGGAGTGGACAGATGGCAGAGGTTATGCCTGGTTGAAAGGGGCAAGGCGGGAGGAGGTTCTTCTGTGTGTGTGTGTGTGTGTGTGTGTGTGAGTTGGTGGGTGGGTGGGTGGGAGCAATGAGAGGAATTACCATGCCCTGCCCTCAGTTTCCTACATGAAGCATAACTCTTTCCCAAGAATGCACATTATTCCTTTCCTATAATTCCTTTTCATAGATGTCAAATGGGGATCAAATCCATTTAAAAAATAACTAAATAAAAAAATGCCCGAGACACTTTTCCTTTCACATCAAACACAGTACTTGGCTCAGTTGATTCCATATTGGCAAGAGATTGTATTCAGTGATGAACAAAATAATTGCCCCTCCCAGCATCTGACTGACAGATAAAACCTGGTTAAGGTAAACCGCAGATAGAGATGAACAACAACATGCTGTCAAAGTCTCCAAATGCGTGTGTGTGTGTGTCAACAGAGCGGGGAGGAATGGCAGAATTGGGGAAAGTGCGGAGAGATAGGGGGTCTTATGCGGTGTCGTTTAATTTGCTCCCCTCTTTTCCATCCATCCCTTGGTTTTTCTGACAGGTAATAAAAAGCTGGAGTTTTCCTGACAAGCCCATTTGAATTTGGATTGAATAATATAACTGTAGGGTTTCCCACAGAACACTCTGTCCAAGCGTGCAACAGAGCACTGACACTACAGAGTGGGTTATGTGTGTGCACGTGCACACACAAACGCACACATGCGATTGTGTTGTGGTAGTTAACGCAACAATAACAATGAATCCCTGCAACTAGCCACCATGCCACCGCAATATGCTAACCTTCACATGTGGGCCCAACCTCTCCTCCTCTGCTCCCTCTTTGCCCTTTCCCTTAATCCCTCTTCCTGCTTTTCCACCTCTCCAACTTCCTTTCATCCCACCTCCTCCTCTTGTCTTACCTCATCCACCGCTGCCTGCCTTCCTCCGCCCCCTCGTCCTGCTCTCGGAAGCTGCTGAAATCCCATTCCCCGTGGGGCAGGCTAAATTGAATTGGCGTGTTTATATGAACAACAGGGCCGCTGCTTTAATATACCTTTGAGTTTATGCCTAATGCCTCCCTGCTAATACCGCTGGAGCTTCAACCCTCACTCAACACACATTGCTTTTATGGAAGCCATAAAAGAGACAGAACAGAGAGGGATGAGGATGGAGAGATACTCTGGGAACACGCTTGTGTTAGTAAACAAGAGGGAAACAGAAGAAGTAGTGAGAAGCCTGCTAATACATCCCAATGACTTAAATGTGCTTTATCAAACCACTAAAATATCCTCCAACAGTATTCCCTCTCTGGAAACCCTTACCCTTCCAGTGTGATTAAAAAGAAAACAGGAGACACAGAAAAGCGGGAAGATTCTTTTCTCTCTCTCTTTTTTTTTAGATTAGTGAGTAATGCTGAATAAATATCCGGAGTTTTGGTTGAGGAAGTCGGTCATGCTCGTCGACTTGCAAACATCCTCCATTTTCTCACTGTCTCCCCTCTTTTCTCTCCTTTTCTTTCACCCTCTTGTCCCTTTATCTTCTGGCTCTGTGTCAGCCCACAAAAGGCCCTTGGTACAAAGGCAAGAAACAGGTCTGAGACACTCAACCCAATTACTATTGATCAGTCTGCACTCAAAGGACAGAAATGTGCTCACCTGCACACCCGCACACAATCACGCCAACATTCACATGCTAATCTGTTTAGATATAACAAGTCCTGTAAGGTAGGGGACAGCTGTTTGCACACAAAGGACTCTTAAAAATAAGGTAAAATAATGGTAATCATTTTTCAGGCTGCATGACCTAAAATTGAAATTTAACAGCACAAAAACAAGGCTCATTGCCTTTTTTTTTTGGTTGTGCGCGTGTGTAGCAAAAGCACAAAATCAACACACTGGTAGCGTGTTCCAATTTTTTCTAAGAATGAGATATTGTACAACTCATTTACATTTGTTCTGGGTGGATATAATTTTGTTGCAACTGAACAAGACAAAAATTTCAGATAAAAAAGGAAAAACGTGAGGACAAAAGCAAAGAAGAGAATATTTTCAAAGTAGCACAGGGGTTAGATGCAAGCAGACCAAAATAATCTTTATTAACTGTAAGAATATCAAATCACAGCATTATAACAGTGAATTCAAACAATTAAGTTTCCTGATGTAGTTTTAGTATATCTGATTATTATTTATTACTATGCTATGATCCTTTTCTCTTTGACACAAAATGTTTCTTAGTTTTCCTTTGATTTGGAATATTCCGTCTGTATACATTAGCTTTATGCTTTTTAATTAAAACAAGAATCACACGGAACAGATCAAAAAATATAGACATCCTGTAATGCAGCAAGATTGAAAATGGTACTCTTCCGTTTCAGATGCTGCACAATCGTTTTCATTACATGAATTCACTTTTAAAAGCAAAGTTTAATTCTGTCAATGAAATTCACAAACTTGCCTCTGATCCAACGGCATATTCAGTGTGATTATTTCAACCAGGTGGTTAAGACGTATTTAGCCAGGATCAATGCTTTTTGCATCAATTTCACGTCATTTTAAATCCAACTTAAGTCCGTTTGGATTTTCTTTACACAAAACTAAAAGATGTTACATGGATACATTTATATCTATATATATATATATATATATATATATATATGAAAGTCTGCTTATTCAAACTGTTGATTTTTGTATGCATGAAAAATATGATGTAGTATGCAACGGCTATAAATTGTGTCAACGGTCAATGAATGAAAACATGAGAGTCCAGAGGACATGACTGACCAAAAAAAAAGAAATCTAAAGCAGTAGGTTAAGATTGTGTATAACCCAAATGCAGCTTGAGCCTTCACCAAAGCCATTTAAAGTTTGAAAAGCTAAGCTGTGTGCGCACACACACTCGCAGACACACAAAAGCAGTCTACATTAAGGGTGTGATGAACTCTGCATGTTGTCTGGAAGCCTGTGCAGAAATATCAATGACTAAACTCCCCAACGAGTCGGTAACCATCTCTCTCACTCTGATTTTATCCCCAATAATTAAATTTCTCTCCCAACGCTGACTTTGGCTTTATCGGGCTCTCGCTGCACGAATCTCAGCATTCCATTTAACCATAATCCCCTGGATAAAGGGCAGCCTAGGTGTGCTAATACACAGGGTATGTGTGCACGCAGGAACACGTGCACGAGCAAAGTCTTAAACCTCACTCACAAACACACAACGATATAAACCAGTTACATAGATGTGCCGGGAGAGTTGGTCATTCCAATACTGAGAAAATAATCCCACATGCGGACACATCAAACCGCGGTAAGAGTCTGAACTGAGGAAAGGGTGTTTGGTAAAAAATGTAAAACACATCACAGACACAAACTGGATCAGCCTGACCCTGTATGCCTGGCATAGCAACAGCCACGTAACCAGGGCCTGGTTTTGTTCTAGGGAAGATGGTTGGGGATGGGAGTGGAGAAATACAGAGATTTGATAGATGGAGGGAGGGGTGGAGCTGAAGGGTCAAAAGAAGAAGGGCGGAGTGGGTACAACTAAACTCTAATGTTGAATTTCTGGTGCACTACTTTGTATGTACTTGTTGTAGCAATCTGTGGTAGATCAAGCCGAGAAACTTGAGCTTATGACCACGACAGTCCTTTCTTATGGACCAGGCCACTTATTTTAGCCACAAGCAACATCTTAACATGTGACACTTCGGTCTCACTTAGTGACAGTTTTCAGATATGACAAAACACTGCATGCGTCAGCACGTACGTACCTGCAAATATACAGAAATATTTAAACGGATGGGATAAAAATGACCCAAATCCTAATAAATCTGTTCTGTCCAGCATCTTTTACTTGGACTGTCATACACATTTTATAGACTTTTTACAGGTATATTATTCACCAGAGAATTTCATCAGTTAATACTTGGCATTTGATTTGCTTAATGACTGTAATGATGTAATTAATTCATCATGTTCCAATGAATGCCTAAATCTTGGCATTTAAGAAACTGTTAATAAGCTATCTCTCAGATCGCCAAGAGGCTCGTAATTGAAAGCAGGTATGACAGAGAGGTCAAACTGTTCAGCCTACCTATATTGTAAATATCTTGAGAGCGCCACCTTCGATAGTCAGAAATCCAACCGTATGAAACAGAAATCAGAACTCAGTGAGGTAAAGAAGAGAAGAGGTGAATGCAAAGTGAGAATGAATGAATGATAGAAAGAGAGGAGGACAAGAGGAGTGCTTGATTTACTGAAATTATAGTTCGTGCCAGTGAGGCCAGACCAGGCCCAGCTGGTCTCTGTCTGACGAGTGCCTTAATTAAGAGACATGGGGAGAAGCCTTCGAATGGCCACATACACACTGCCAAGAGCCTCTGGAGAGAAAACTGCTAAACAGACACACTTGTGTGTCCGTGTGATGCACTGCCAAAACTCTGTCTCTCTCTCTCACACACACACACACACACACACACACACACACACACACACACACACACACACACACACACACACACACACACACACACACAGCCATCCTCTGGGACTTTCTGAAAAACATTGGCCAGCTATTATTACACAACCCTTTGCATACCGAAGCAAGTGCACTAACCCTAAATGTGTGTACTTGTGTGTTTAGGGTTCTCCCTCTTATCCTGTTGGCTGTTAAACTGAACCTCTGATTCCAAAACAACTCTCCCGTCAGCTTACGACCACACTAATGGAGGAAGGGGTGAGCCGAAAAGCGAGGGTGAAAAAAAGGAGGAGTAGACGAAGAGAGAAGGGGCGATTTTGTGGATCCGTGACTGCCTTTGCAACCCCTCCCCTCCGTCGCTCGCCCCTCTTTCTCCTTTTCCTCATCCCAAAAACGTATTAATATTAATACATATCCTTCCAACCCCTTCCCTTCCATCCATCCTCCCACTAAAAAAAAAATAAATAAAAAGAATATCACCACCCTAGGCTACCAGTTAATAAAGCCCTCTCAACGACCCCTCCCGGCCCAAAAACCAAGGAAAGACAATAAAGACCAAGTTCTTTGTTCAAATAAAAGAATAGAAATTAATACAGTCCCGTGAGACCTCCCTCCGTCCCATTGTCACCCCCACAATAATTTGATTTTCTTATTAAGTGATTGCTTAATTATAATGATTATTATTGATAATTGTAATTGACATTTTGTTTCCCCCTCTCTACTCTCCTCTTCTCTCCATCCCTTCCCTCCCATACCTGTCCTCAAGTCGTCCTAAAGGACATGACGGGTGGAGAAATTACACAAGGGAGTGAAAAAATGGAATCAAAAAAAATTCTGAGGTCGTGTGAATCCGGTTAAACTTAAAGATATAAATATAAAATACTTTTATAATATCACATTACACTTTCCAAAACAATATACAATACAGGGTTCAGGCGTGGAGGCTTAGAAGTTTTGATCAATCATACGACTGTATTTCTCTGCGTGTTTGTCTTAGTGTCTTATCCTGTAGCTTCAGGGCACAATGTCTGCTTCAGATGATCTAAGAAAAAGGATTTTTTTGGCTCTCAATGGGATATCCTGGTTAAATAAAGGTTTGAGTAGAAGACAGGGATTCCCTATTCTTCCCACCCACCACCCCATCCCACATACACACATTTAACTACAGTAGGGACCCTCTGGTCTCCAGTTTATTACCCCTACCTCCAGGCTCCAGCTGCTGCAAACAGGCAGCGTGCTACTGCTCTAAGACCTACTTCTCATTCATTTTTGCTGTCTTAAGAGCATTTGACATTTGAAATCGCCAAACAAATGGCAAAGCGAATTTCAACAGCAGCACATAGTAACATTGCAGAGTTGAAAACAATTTCATTTAAAGTCTCATTCTTCTAGTCGGAACTAAAGACGGTGAAACCTCGTTCCACTGGGCCACGGCACGGTTATTGGGCTCACCTCAGGCGTGGTGAGGCCGACATCAGTTCTCAGTCATACTCGCACTTTTTCTTTAGATGCACACACACCTTCACACTCCAACACACACACACACAACACATCCAAACTCGCATCGCACCTTCACTTTCGCTAATAAAAAAGAAAATTATTTAAAAAAAATTCCTCTCATTTCGGCAACACAAAATATTAATCAGATCCATCACGGGCCATCAAAAACATCTCAAATATAAGTATAATGTTTAATCATGATTTTAAAAAAATACATCTACTAATATAAAAGGCAAATAAAATGCAACTCAAGTCAAAAATCAACATTAAATTCTACTTGAGAATGTTGGTTTAAAGACAACTCACAGTGGTGTGTGTGTGTGGGGGGGGGTGTCTGTAACCGTGGGCCAAAAGTTTTTTTTGCCAGATTATATTTAAATGCTACCTCTTACTCACTATGAAGAGCAAACAGCCACATTAATACAAATGAGCACCTGCAGCCACAACCACAGATGTCTGTGGGTGTTTTTAGTCAAAGTTTCCAAGAAAAAAATAGAGACATTTTCATAGATTATTTTGACAAAGATTACTTTCAAACAGGATGACTTGTCCTATCCAGATGTTGACAAATGTGGTATAAATAACTCTGCATATCAGCACAAAAGAAACCCGAGACATTATTGAGCAGGAGAGACACAACTGAACTTAAGTAAGAAGTAAGTCTGCAATGAATGAAGGCAGAGAAGTGCGAGTAATTCTTATTCTATGAATGAAAGCACGGTGAAATGTTACAAAACAAAAAGATCAGAGGATCACAATTATATTTATTTCAATATGTAGGTTTAAAATAAATAGATAAAAAAATTCTTTCTCCATATGATCAGAACTTTGAAACAAAATCTATGAAAGAAAAATGTAAAAATGTCTCAATCAATCAGACATCAGCATCAGATCAAAGCTTCAAACAAGCCGATTCAAATGTGGCAGGCCCGTTACAAATCTGACATGGCAGAGACATATGTCACTGAAGCCAGATTTGTGGCTTTGCACAGAGCCACATCAGGTCAGCTGTTTTATGAGAAGGTTCAACAAAAGAACCATCAGTCCCAAGGAGCCAGATATCAGTTTGGGACAGACTGAACTCCGGCCATTTGTGAGGCACTCTGAGATCTTAGCCTGAGACAAACCGTCACTGACAGGCCAACACCGTGGCCGATGCTTTTCAAGGCCTGTCTCGTTCGCTTTAGTTTTCCCACTCATCTCTCTTTCCCACCATGTGATGCTGAGCTTCGCTCACCGTCAGTTCAAACTGATTCCTTGGGATAAAAACTACACTGCCTCTTGACATTTCTTCCATTCTGATCTGAACTTCTGCTGCCTTTGTCCTGTTGTGCTGCACCTGGGTATTTTTGTTCTCGTAAAGCTCGGGTTAAAAAAAAGGAATGGGTGGTAATTTAAGGAAAGAATTCAGCTCAGGATGATCAACACCGAATGCGTGAAGTAAAACAGAAAAAAAGAAGGTAAGTGCATGAACAAGTACAAAGAACAACACCTTTAACAAACATACAGGTTACTGAAGGGATTTTTCATACAACAAAGAAATTGTCGTTCCATTTACAAGATTCCTGCTGTCATCACATTTCAGACACCGTTGGCATCAAATGACTGTTCAATCAAAACACTTTTTTAAGGAAAATACATGAACAAATCAAATTCGGCCTACACTGTAGTCTCATCTACACTGCATATCCTCTGTAAAATTGGATAATACAAGTCAAACTATGGCACAGCGATTTCATGGTGTGTATGTGTGCCTGTTCAAACACACTGTGTGGTAGTGTGGGTGTGGCGTTACACCTCGTGTGGCACTGGGCAGCCAAGATAAGAGCTGATCCTATCCATGTTTCCCTTCTGCAGCGCCTGCCCGCCCACCCACACGCACGCTCAGCCACACACACAAACATCTAGCACGGTACCCATCATGCCATTGTAATCTAATTTTACAATCCAGATGCCCTGTGCATAAATATGCTCTCACATTCATAATCAGAGCCATAAACACGGAGTAAAAAGTTAAATCCATATTTCACATACTGCACACTGACATGTGAACTCAAGTATAAAAAGGCCAACAGGGGTCTCTGACTGAAAGAGGCTGCAGGCCCAACGCAGCCTCAATCAAGTCACTCAATGGCACAGATATAAAGCTGGTGATATAACCACTACTTCATTACTTTCCATGAGCAAATCTGAAAAAAATGGCAAGGAAATCTGAACAGCATTAAAGATGATCGAATACAGAGAAGAGAAGAGAAGAGAAGAGCAGAGCTTACCTTCCTCATCTGTGAGAGAGAGCTAACCTGTAGGTACCAACACAAAAAACAGTCCCTTCTCTAAAATTCAACAGGACTTCCACTGAAGTGCGCGCACACACACAAACACACACAAGCACCCGGGCTAACTTTGATGTGATCGGCCACCCCGATAGCAAGCCAGAGCTGACTCTCTAAGCCTCAAACAAAGTTTGGTGTGCAATGACCAAGACCAGGGGACAAAAAAGGAAAAGAAGAGAACTGGGGGGAGCAACTGGGAGAAGAAAAAAAAAAAAGTGTGACCACTGAGTGAAGTTTAACCACTTACGATTCAAGTTTAGCTTCAGCACACCCCGCCTACACCCTGGATCCTTTCACGGAGACATACACACACACCTTTTCTGGGTGGGGGAGCCACTGAGCTGGATTTTGGGAAGGCCATTTCTCTGTCTCATGTTCCGACCGGTTGCTACTGCATAGCTGCAGGACGCCCAAGCTTATCCCCTTTTCTCTACCATCTTTTTTCTTTTCCTCATCCAGTGTCCTTACTGATCCACCTACGGACAGCGACCTCTGAGACAGATAGCCACTTGGTGCAAGTGTTGAGGTGTATCAAATGTATTTGATAAAAACACATATCTGACTGGGGGGGGGGGGGTCGTCGTAAAAGTATGTGAACAAGTGACACTATATAGGAGAGACAGAGTGAGAAAGCAGAAGAGGATGAAAGGACTCAATTTCTGCAGGCAAGAGGGGAAAGCTAAGTGTAGTGAATGTGATTTGATGGTGGTGCTGAGATGGGCTTTAGGCGTACAAATACTATTAGTCACTGTTGTGCAAACGTGTTACCCAGAAACACACATGAAAGTCAACTCACAACATGGCGTGTCAAAAAACAGAAATCAATCCCATAACTTGAAGATTATAGATGATGTTACAGTTATTGTGGTCATACGCATTTATGTGTGTGTGTGCGTGTATATATATATATATATATATATATATATATATATATATATATATATATATATAAATATATATAAAAATTAACAACTAAAGAATATGTGAAACATAGTGTTCAGCATACAGTCTTGTTTTTAACAGTACACGAGCTGAATGGATACAGATTTTGCAGTGATTACAGATATCACATGTGCTGTTTTGTGCCAACATGAAATGATGCCATATGACTGCTGTTGTTTTATTCCGTCACCCATCATCATTTTTGCAAAAAGGAAACTCTTCTTTATAGAATCAGTCCTTAACAATAACTTTCTGAGCCCCCTCTAGATCTACGACATGCCTATAAAGTCGTAATCAGCTCCGTCACTTCACCTCAGGCAAAAACCTGTCACAGTTGTTACATAATTGCATATTTGTCTGTATAAAAACAGTGGGATGAAATTGACAAAAATGTCATGTTTCCATCACGACTGCTGCTACGTTTCCCACTGTTCCTTCGGCTACGCTTTATTAGCACCAACTAGCTTAACTTCTGGCAATCGACCGACTGCATTTTAATGAAAATCTATTGACATTATTGCTGTGGATTCATCATGTCAACTCGGATGCAAAAGAAGCACTAAATAAGTACAGTCTGTTGAATTTTCAGAGGAGAAATCAAAGCGGTCTGTCACAAGCTAAAACTACTAGCAGCATGAACTGGACAGGAAAAGAACAAAGAGTCCCAATCATACCCAAGACAAACATTAGTCAACTAATAGGTCACTAATGTGACAGCCCAATCTGTGTATAGCACCGTGGGAAATAATCAGATCATCCAAAAATCTGCGATTTCTATGACAGTATGCATACTTTATGAGTGCTGAAAGGACAAGCTGTTTAGTAAAGGTTATAGCCACTCAGCCCTCCTGGTATTCATTTCTGTAATGGTTTAGTTATATCTTTGCCTTTCAAGTGACAGCGGCACCCAGACGCCTCTAAAACACGAAAGAGGGCCTCATGTAGAAATGAAAAACCAGGTCATCTTAAAAAAAGCTGCTTTGCACTTCAGTTTTTTGTAAAAAAATTTAAAAAATATATATATATATATTTTTATTTGCTAGGGACTCATTTTAGCAGTTTATTGCCACATAATGCAAATAAACTACAGTCCGTGCTCACAGACAGGAAGAAGCAGGTAGTAAGATGGTACAGATATCAAGCTTTGGATGCACAGACAAATCTTCATTAGGATAAATTCATAGTCGGCTATTTCTTTTAAGAGAATTTGGCAAACACATTTCGCCATTTTTCTGGGGTGAATATACTCGGGGTTTGCTTTGAATTAGTCAGTAGTAAAGAACTGGGGCACAGTTCACGACTACTGAGGCTCGTCCCTTAATTTCCTTGCCTTTATTTCCCTTCTTTTGACATAGCCCTCCCCCATTCCACTCACTTTAAGACTCCCTCCACGCCACACCCATGACCCCCAATGTGCAGACATGAGGTCAAGCTCCAAAGATCACAGAGAGAAGCCAGACGAGAGACAGAGACCTAAAATCCTCCTTTCCTCCCAAAACCAGGCCAAAACCTCAAGCCTTCCCACCAGCTCCAGACCCCCTCCTTTAGCCCAGTTGTGTGTAGAGGAGGCAGTGAGCACTCTTGCAGAAACATCAGCCCAGGGAAATTCAAATGAGGAAGAAATGGTGAGGGAGACACTGAGAGAGGGAGAGCGGGAGCACAATAGTGAGAAAATAGGATAAAAGAATAAGATGGGAGAGCGTTAGGTAGGAGGGAGGAGGAGGAGGGAGCTGGAGAGGTTGCTGAGGCTGCAGGTTAAAATAATGTGTAGATCTGAGGAGATTTGCAGGGAACATTTTTATTCAGTTTCTGATTACTCTCATCTCTCCCGGCCTCCCCTTCCTCTCCTCCTGCGTTGTTTCTCCGTTTGTTTGTTTTTGGCATTAGTGTTATGACTGTTGCAATCCACGTGTATGTACACAGGCATGCTGATTAGAACTGGAATATTTTAGAAGCACAAATATTCACGCCTGCACAAGGCCGCACACACATATTAATACATAATGCACACAGGCATACTTTAAGAGGCACCAGAGAGGGGTGTGAATGGGCAGACGGGACCAGGCACGCTAAGAGCTTACAAGTTCGTAAACATGCCGACACAGATGGTGCACATATAAACATGCATTCATACAGACTGCTCACAGTGCAGGCCACTGCTGTGCCCGCTCCTCATCGGTGTGAGGCAGGCAGATTAAATGTTCTCAATGAGTTAGGCCACACAAAATTACTCACTGCTTCAGTTCTCCTGGTCACACATATTCAAATACACATAAACCCATCAAAGCTGTCTGAACGTTGCTCGAAAAGCCCAGAACGGACAGCAGACACGCAAGTGAATGAGGCCACACACAAACTAAGGCTCACCTGTGTTGCTGTCAGACCCTCCTTTCAGGTTGAGTGAGATGGACTGGTCTTCATCGTGCCTCCCTCCACCCAGGATCATCCAGCTCTCCAGACCATCCGAATCAGACGAGTCGGTGGAATCGGACTCAAAGCTGGACTCCGATTCCTCTGTATCCGATTCCGAACTGCTGGAGACCAAAGTTACTGGCACATCCAGACTCCTTTTTCTTTTTCTGGTTTCCTGGAATGCCAAACAATTACATATTCTGTCAATGAAAAGTTTCACTTGCTCCCCCACTAAACTGATCAAACAAACACCTAACTACAAATGAGAAGTGACAAGCTCGAGATTGTTTGGCTAAACTTTGGCCAATTTTGCTTCATTCCCAGTGCCTGCCAGTATTAAAGGCATTAAAGGCTCAGGTGTCCAATTCAGTAAACTGTAAGTGGACACCAAACAGTCTAAAACAGTCAGAAATCAGTACCATAATCTAAGAGTAAAGGAGTATTCCTAGGGATGAACGACTTAAAAAAATATTTATTTCAAGATCTGAGATGTTTCTTTCAAGAATTAAGGATATGTCAAAGGTACCAACACTTAGAGAGCCTTTTCTAATGAGCCTCCGATTCAAGTGATCAGAAACTCAAAATATACCCAAATATTTAAAAAAAAAACAATATCCAAACAACAATTTTCCTGAAGCTAATATGAGGCTATAGTAGTCAGGGTTACAATAACTTCATTAAAAGCTTCCTCTTGGACAGGAGGAGAAACTACTATGGGCCGCTTTCACGTTTCAAAGTGTACCGCTGTTTTAAAAAGTCTGTTTCAAAGCCTCTGGCATTTTCTGTCACACTGTTCATGTTCCTTCTGCTCTGTTTGGTGAGAGCGGTCCGTCAGTCTATGTATGATGCCTGAAGAAGATGAACACGCCAAACTTTTCTTTCCCTGTTGAAAAGGACGCCACGGCTCTTCAGAGGAAAGTTATCCGACACGCAAGACGCGCTCGTAAAGACCGGCTGCCAAAAGAGGCGACACTTTAAATACAGTTTCACATCTTCGACAGCACCACCCATCACTCTTTTCTAAATTCAAGTTACGTTTTCTTGAAATAAATGCAGACAAGACCAGAAAGGTCCTTATTTTCCTATCACATTAGCTCTTTTCTACACTTGTGTTTAAGTCTTCTACCGTCGCGTACATCTGCTCATAATTTTCAAAACAGCCTGCTGACTCTATGGTTTTTTTGCTGACTGTGTGTTGTACAGAGAGACAGTATGAGTGTGTGTGTGTGTGTGTGTGTGTGTGTGTGTGCAAAATAAACAAAAGCTGACTCAATCGTGGGCTCTCTCGCTCTCTCTTATGTGTATCTGTGCATCAGCAGTGAGCTAACACAATGAAAACCACAGTATTATGTGATTGTCTTCCTAGTAGTAGAAGCAGTAGTTGTAGGAGTAGTATCGTCTATGTTTGTACGTAAAATTAAATACTGTTAATGTGGTAATAATATATAACATTATATATCTGTTAAATGTCAATATAATAATAATAATGTTTGCTAGTGTTCTAAAAATTCTACACTGCATGTTGCTTAATAACTAAGCGGATTATTTTTTAAAAACAGATTTTTTTTTTTTTTTTTTTTTTTAAATGACACACTTTAGAGCTGTAATTGCAATACACTGAATCTTAGTGGCTGGAAGTAAGTATTTTCATTCCTCATCTGCTGTAAAGACATTTATGACCACTGTCAGATAATGTGGTGAAACTAAAAGAATCCAACGGCTTGGATTTTATGTGATGGGAACTGCTTTAGTAATAACTGCTGACCAGCAGTGATTAAAATATATTTTTGTTTACCATAAATAACTCTTTCACCTACCTGTTGTACTGGGGTTGAAGTCTGCAGCCGACTCAAGCTTTGGCCCTTTGAAGCACAGACCCCCTTTTCATCATCAGTAGTGTCATCCTCAGAGATGGAGATGACTTCTGGGCTGGAGTCAATAACAATCACCTCAAAATGTGATGATGATAACTTCTGACTTTTAGGGTCACTTTTCGTCTTCTTCTGTTTCTCCGTCTTCTTCTTCCGGCATTGCTGGAGATTGTTACTTGAAGGTGATGGAGGCTTGCTGTTATTTTCCAGTTCACTGTGCCCATCTGTGGTCTTCTCGAGCGCCTCGTGTTGCTGGCCGTCCTGGCGCTTTCTTTCGTCCTCGTTCTCCTCTCTATCTTCCAGCTCCTCCATCTCCCCAGGATTGGAGGAGTAGTGGAGCTGACTGTAGAGGTGGAACTCCAGCTCACTGTCGACCTCTGACCCTTCACAGTCCCCTTCATCCTCTCGATAGAGATCATCCTCCAACTCCTCCTGGACCTGGTAAACACTGTACATCACCCCAGGGCACACGCGCGCGCGCACACACACACACACACACACACGCCTGACCAACACCAACACCCGCACAAACACTCACACTTGGGGGGTGTCAGTAATGCCGGGGGTTGAAGCTGGCTGCAAGGATAAAAACACAGAAAGCAGAGCTTTTATCAATTACAGCAGATTTCTAGTATGACCAAAGTACTCCAAAGGAATAGAAAAAAACATTAACTTCTTAAAAAAATTAAGTCTGCTGGCCTTTAATCTTTCCATTTAAATCTGAATGACTATCTCAGTGCTAATTTGTATAAAGATGTAACAGCAATCGGATTACATTGGGGCCTGGTAACACTTGTACATCACTTTCAACGCAACACACAGTTCACAAGAAAAACTGTGGAAACATTTGTCCACTTGTACAACACGTGTAAGTACTTGTTTTTTTTATTTTAACATGTTATAATTATGCAAACTACTGATGATACAGTTAAGTAACACAAAACATAGACATGTTATGATTTGAAGAGGTAGACGTGGCTTTGCAATGATTTGGAGCCCAGAAAGTGGGCTGTAAACAAAAATTTTAAACCAACACGCTTTACATCGGGAACAATGCAGCTATCACACATTCTGGTGTCTGATATGCATGCACTCACATTAACAGAAATTAATGCATAGCTAGCGACGGGCCTTAATTGCCAATTGATCTGTCTTTCTGAAGACTGTCTCTCAAAAGCGTCTCAGCCAAATGAACAGGAAAACGTCTAATCGAGGGGGTCCACACATAAACACACAGTGGACAGCAGCAGTGAAGACCATGAACCCAGGAGAAATAACAACTAGATTTGCCAGATTTGTAATCAGAGTGCAATAAAACTTCAATAAGGGGCAACAGGAGTTCTTTATCACACCATCTGTTCTACAAGCTTGAACAAGTCAAAATGTGGTATTCACAACTGACTCCATTCACCTCTGCCGGGTTTAAAATAACCACAACATGCTTGTTAGGTAAATGTGAATCGTTATATTTCATTCAAAAAAGAGCTAAACATGTTGCAACTAATGGCTACAATCATTTGGTCTGTAAAAGGTCAGATAACAATATTCTGTCCCATTAGTTATTAAACACCCAAAGTAGCACCTCTACATGGCTTATTTAGTCTGATGAAACACAGCTTCATGTCAAAAGAGGCGAACTATCCCTTTAAGTGCGAGCTTTTTCCAAATGAAGTTACCAGTATTAAATGATTGCCCAGTTGTGTTCTTTCTAAAAACCGTGATCTCCCTGAATGATTCCACAGTTTAAAACATGGACACTTGTGTGTCTCTAATGTGTGGTGCATTCAAAGGCAGGACAGCACACAGATCACACCAGATCTTCACGCCAGATGCTCAGCTTTTTATTCGGGTTTGGAAAACCAAAACCAGAACCAACGAGTAAACCTTAAAGTATTAAAAAACAGAAAGCATGAATGTGGTAGTTTTAGTAACAGACTGCTTCTCTGCTGGAGCCATTTTGAAATCAAAATCAACCACATTAAGATTTCCTGCCCAACATTACAGCGTCTTTACAACATCTGCACTTTTTCCCAAGTTTTCTTATTCAAAATCTGTGCACGTCAAACTTGTATACTCTACTCTCGATAGATTGACCACTGTTTATCCCCATCTAGCCAGATAGAATAAAACCAACATAATAAATCAAATTGAAAGGCGTACATTATTACCAGGGAATGATTGACAGGTCACCAACTCAGCCATCCACTGCACAGAAGAATTGAAATGGACACGGGCCAATGTCAATTACAAGAGACTAGTCTCTTCTTCTTCTTCTGAAAACCATAAGGCCTTGTTAACAAAGCTGAGAAAGCACGGTTCAGCTGCAGTAAGACTTCAATCTGCAGTCTTTTTCATCAGAACTGCTGAAAGGAAACGGCTTGGATCAAAGTTCATCACCTTTCAGGTGCTTGTTTCAACCAACACTTAACAAGACCAAATCCACACACAGCTCTGAATAACAATGTCGGAAACTGTAAAATCTTCTACTTAATACACTGTGTGAAACACTGTGTTGTTAATTTGTCCAATTCCTGCGGCTCTTTTTTTCCCCTAACACACACACATACACAGTAGACGCAGAAGGAGCACTGGCCCATTGCTCTGTCCAGTCCTGCGTGTCTGTGCCATGATGGCTGGAGATGATAGGCTCCCAGGCTGCACACACTGCATAAACGCCACGCTACACGGCCACGAGCCGGCCACCAGGGATTAGAGGGACAGAAAGTAGAGTCTTACCGACTGGTGAGGGGTGACCGTTATGTGTTCAAAGTTTAGCAGCGTACAGGGACTGGGAGGTGACAAATGGCAGACTGTGTTTTACACTGGTGGAGTTTAATGTACTGTACTTAAAGCACCAGAACAGTCATGGTCAAACATGGTCTAAATCCCACTTCATTTGACTTAATTCGCCTAATTAAAGCTCTGCTCAGGACTGTTATGACTCTACTTGATCAACACTACGAGACTCTGCTGTTAGCTGCGCTGCATCTTTTAAGGTGGGACAACTACTCCCTCTCTTTAAGCAAAGAGGGTTTTCTTATGGAGAACACTCTGACATGTCAGCACCGGTGCTGGTATAAATGCACTGGTGGCTGAATTCCCTTTAGCTGTAAAACTACTATATAATGTCACAAAGCGACATCTAGCTTTTATCTTCAGTGAATAACTGTACAATTTACATGTATTTCTGTGTCAAATGATTCTGTATTAATCAGATTCACAAGCACTAAATTTAATCTGCAGTGATGGAAACGTGGCACCTGGATGAAAACTTATGTTGGCCCCTTTTCAGATGCTGTCATGGAGGCAAAGAGGGCTTTCCACTTCCATTTGAGACATACTCAACTCCTTATAATCTGATTCGCAAATGATGTCCTCTGTTCAAGAAGCACTAGAACATCTTTCAGTGGCTATTGAGCTCGAAGCGATTTAAATAGAAATTTTAAAGAAGCAACCACCATACAGTCCCTGGCCTCCTTGCACCTATTTCTCCTATTTTTTCCCCTCCTATCCTGCAGAAGGGTTAAGTCATTGACCAGCAAAGCAACGAAACAACCACTGTTTTTGACAGGTTCACCCAAGTTAAAAGTCAGCATAACCACTTAATGGACTGTAGCCCCAGTCCTGTAAAAAAAAAAAAAAAAAGAAGAAGAAGAAAAAGAAGAAAGCACACGCTCTATCAAGACATAATAAATGGAATAAATATAAATATATATATATATATATATATATATATATATATATATATATATCACACACACAATCACTGCCAGGACTTACCAGAAAATAAGCTAAAATGCAGAAGCAGTGTGTGAAAAAAAACACAATGAATCAATAACTTGTAAAAACCACCTTAGGCAGTAATAGCCTGAAATAATAGTTTCAGACATTTGACCCCAGAATATTTTGGTATACAGCTGAGTTCATGGTCGACTCAATGACTGCAAGGTGGGTACCTTGGCCACAAAACCAGCCCAAATCATCAGCCCTCCACCATCGTTTGGTAGTTGGTATGAGGTGTTTGTGTTTTGATATGTCATGTTTGGTTTTCACCAAATGTGCTGCTGTGCATTATGACCAAGCATCTCCACTTTGGTCTCATCTGTCCAAAGAACAATGTTCCAGAAGTTTGTTCAGATGCAACTTTGCAATCTCAGCTGTGTTGCCATGTTCCTTACAGAGATAAGATGCTTTCTCCTGGCAACTCAACTTGTTCAGGCTTTTCAAATTGTACTGTCATGAACTTTAACATTCGACATCCTAACTGTCTGAGATGTCGCTTTTGGGTTTTTTGCAGCTTCTCTAAACACTGTACACTCTGACCTTAAGGTGAACTTGCTGGGTCACCCCCTCCTAGATTGCCAATTTAAGAATAATCGCTAATGTCTTTCTTCCTTAACATTGTATCAAAATACATTTAATTGCTAGAGACTTCTTATCCAACTTTATTCACTGTGTGTGATTTGCCTCTTTCTTGACAAATGCACTATGCTAAAGGAAAAATAGACTTAAAAATTACTACCAGAGTCCTCTTTGCGCTTGTACAGCACAAGTGCCAAATATTTTATCATTGTTTCCCAGACATTTTCTATGTGTAAAACACCATTCATCCAATATCTACTATGTTTTTTCCATTGAATGGACAGTTGAAGCATTGTACAAACAGATCACACAGATGACTAAGAAAAAAAAGCCACAAAAAAAAGGCTCCATGAGGGCCTAAAGTCCCCCAATGTCAACTAAAATATATGTGTGAATACCTGTTATTGCCGATACTGACATATCAGGACACTGCTAATAAACGAGTCCTTTCAGAATTACATGAATATAGGAGGTGTGTGCTAGAGCGCTGTTCTTCAGGATGAGACAGAACTTAATGGGACATAGGAGCTAATATCTGTAAGTTGGAGGAGTAACGTTACTGCACCACAGGGCAATACAAACGATCTACTGGGAAAATAACTCGCTAATATAGAGAGTCAAACCTCACAAATTCATGTCAAAGCTCTGCACCAGCATCAACCTAAGCAGAGGTCCAGTCACCCACAATAACGTGCAAGAGAATGAAACACCTGCTTATGGAGTTTTTCCCACTTTACACAGCTAGAAACAAAACACTTTTAATCTAATTAAATAATCCAGCGCTACAATTACAACTCAGAACACATCTTACAATTCTATCAATTAAATTCTGTCAATTACATGACCAAAATAATTGAAAACGTTATTGTAACGCACTCTGCGAACAAATTTTGTTGCCAGTAGTTAGAATTTGGATGCATTTTTGTTCCTTTGGCAGGTATTTGGCCAAGTCTGATGTATGTGCTGTTACAGTTTGCTTATCATGACAGAATAAAAATCAAATACGTCCCTGTCACTGATTTAAATATAATTATGTCAGGAGTAATACACTTTTTTTCAACAGAATGCTCTGTTGGAATAAGTTGTTATACACACAGTCGTCTGGCTGCACTACAATGAAATAACAAAAAAAAGGGCAGAAATCCTGGTGGTAGCCCTCTGCTAGTTACCAGGCTGCTAACAACCTAGCTGACTGATGCACTCACGCGCCTGCTTGTTGTTAAAATACAACTGTAATTTAAATATAACCAGTCTCTAAATACACTGGAACTGGAAATCTGTCGCCAACCAATGACTATTTCAAGTAATTCCACAGCCCGGCTGAGCCTGGTTAGCATGTGTCCCTCCTGCCTGTGCACGTGTTTATAAGCAGCCGGTCGGATGTAAACAATGGAACACTTCAAGTCCAAAAACACATGAAAGAAAACAAATACATGGAGCTGTGGCATTCCCACTGAAAGCTACAACTGTGTATGTTTCATATTTTGTGTCATTAAGCGCAAACTCACCTTTACCAATAAAATTGAGGGTTCACAGCTGCTTAGCTGCATCCAGCCAGGAGTCGACATACAAACGACTTCCGGGTTTGTCTGACGAAAATAAGTTGGCCAACCGTAACGTTTCACTTCGTGCAGTCAAGACAGCATACGGGTGTTAGAAGCAGCCACAAAGCTCCAGCAAGAAATATGTCATTTTAGACTGGGTTTTAGAAACTATAAAGAGTTCAAGACCTCTTAAACACAGAACATTTTACCAGTCTTTATGCGCATTTCCCCAGTTTCTATTACAATGATTTTGTTTAGTCTAATTTAGTCTAATAAACTTATTTTACAGGCTTGTGTCAGTCTGTAATGTCTTTGTGAGTGGAAAAAAATGTTTAGAATCAGACTCAAATGCTTAATGAATTAATTTCACATTGTGTTGAAATGATACAAATCAGTTTTAAAGGTAAGAAATATATGCATACTCATTTGTTTGGAGAGTGGAATCTGGAGGTCATGATCCCTCGTGGCATCATTGTGCAATGTGAACGTGTTTGTATAAGGTAAAGGATAGAGGAATGCTCTTTCTGGTAAACAAATGTATTAACATCTCAGTAACCTTCTCTGTTTATTTGCTTTTGAGACAAGGTCTGGTCACTTTTTCTGTCTGGGCTTACCTCGTTCAAATTGGAAAACGTTTATTTGTGTCTGACGTAACATGTAGGTCAAGCTTGAGATTATCTTGACAATAATAGATTTTGGCTTTTTGGACCTACAGACAGTTGCAGAGAGGCTGATATCTGGTTCAAGTCCAGCTGGAGAACTTTGTTCCACGCCTCCTCTCAGCACTCTGCTCCCTCCTTTGCAGTCAGCTCTCCACTGTCATGATCAAATAAAAAATTTATTAAAAAAAGCACAGCACTTGCCAGACTCGGAACAACAGAATCATCTGAGCTCCACTGTTATGCATAAATATTGTAAACCTTTGGTGGATATTCTTTGTGCTCAGAGAATACCCTGAAATCACATTATATGGAAACTGATTATAAAATGTCCTTATCAAATATGACGGTGAATAAGTCAACTGGGCTGCTTCACTTCCAAGACATCATATTCCTTTCGGCAGACAAAAGATTCAGCAGGCTCTCGTTCTGTTCCTCACTACACACACCATTCCCCCTTTGATAAATGCTTCCCCAGCAAGGCACAAATATTAGCTATAAAATGTCAGAAAACATACATGTGTGAGTAACTCATGCAGACATTTCAGGCCTGTGCTATTATTATGTGTTGATTGGAATGTAAATCTATATGTAAATGTAGTTCAACAGCCTGGCTATCGCCATCAGTCATATTTAGAACACGTAGACTACAGCAAAATTATGCAACCCTGGTTCTCGTGCAGACTGTCGAACATTTACATCCACCTTTTCCTCCACTCTCTATCATGAGAATTATAGTGAACTCCTTATATTGACTATAGCCGTCCCAGTCATGATAATAGTGAGCAACTGGCATTATGATAGGGAATCAGAGGGTGAATGCCATCTGATTCCAGAGGTTTCTCCATGCGTGTCCTTGTAGGAAAGGCCATCACAGAGTTGGATTGTTTCCTTCCAAAGGTTAGACTGTACCACATGTCACAACACTATCAGCTCTTTGAGCCTATGTATACATTTGACACAGACATACACACACACACACACACTTGTATTCATACTTAATATTCTGCATCTGTTTTGTTTTTGGGGCCCTCTGCCTCCCTTGCTCCCCATATCTCTTCAAATTGATGCGGGTTCGGGATGCCTGACTGCCTCAGTGAAATTGTGATGTGCCTGCCTGATTTGGGGGCCAATGCATTTGTTGGTATTTACTATTATTACTTTTAAGAAAAAAGATGGAGGAGACTGGCTGAATGGAAGCATCTGCTTCAGCGGTTCATCTCCACACCAGTGGTGTCCAGACCAGTGGTGTGTTGAGGATGGATGAAGTGTCCTAGACAGGGATTTCAAGTCCCCCAATATCCAATCACACATTCCAGAGGGGATGGTTCTGCCTGATGAATGATCTCTATTGAGGAGAAGGAGTTAAAAGAAGCATGTCATTGCTCTCATTTGATGGTGTTTGTATGTACGATCTTGGCTCCTTCCTCCATTTGGCACCAGGCGCTGCAGCGACACCCTCTCTAAAATGTTTTATCAAAGCAGGATTTCCTGTCAAACACTCTGGTGTATTGGCAATATTCTCCAACTGCTGGTCATTTGTGTGCAGAAGTGCTTTTCTGTGGGTTTTAAAAAGCAAAAGCCTCATTCATTCTTTGTGTTCTCTCTGGTTGGCTTGAGTCTGTGTTATGACACACCCAGGATTTAAGAGAAAACGAAACAAAATTCAGCCTAACGCTTTGCTTTCACAAATTTGACACGCTTAGTTCTTTAGAACATAGCGAGAGATTATGCAATATTTTAAAAAACAGTAAGGCAATTTGTCATGACTCATAAGGAGATCTATCAGTAGCTATTTTACATCAGATTATTTGTATGAGTAACTGGTTTAAGATTGTTAAATATAAACTTTACTGTCTTTTGTGCTAGTGCTGACTAGTATGACCATTTGAAAGATCACCAAAAGCTTCATGGACTTTTCAATTCCCATTTTTCTAATAGCATGTGTTGTAGAGTTAACAATAGTCAAGATTTATATGAAAACAAACAAACAAAAAAAAGAAAGTAACAGTTGTTGAGGCCAACAAACCGCTCGTAAAGTGCCCATGAATATGCTTAGATGCACAGCTGCTCACATAATTTCTTACAGCTGGTCTACTTTAGTCTTCACTATACTTACTGTATTCATATAAATACAACCACCCTGTCTTTCATCCGAGGCAGGAGGAATCCTTTCTTAAAAAAAAAAAAGAAGAAAAAGCCCACTTGCCCTGGATCAGCGCTTCTGAACAAAAATGGCTGCCATGTATCACCCAAATGGGGGCCTCTGTGCTGACACTAGTGCTCCTATTTCACTGCAGCACACATGCTCTGTGGGATCACTCCAATGAAGGTTTGAGCTGTTTTTCACACATTAATATACTTCAGGTGTTAAGTTGTCATTAATTCTCGCCGATACGACAGCATCAAATAGCTTTGCGGGAGAAGAAACTGATGGTGTATTAGAGAGATTCGGTAGATTCTGGAGTTAATATGCCGAGCAGAGCATGTATTAATCAGGGGCAGAGCTCACAATCAGAAGGAGATGAGTGATAATGCACAAACGGGGAGAAATGAGAAATTTGTCAAGGGGGAGTTTTCTTTTTGCACCGTGTTAAAAAAATAAAATCTTTATCTTTTTACATTTAATGTGCCCCCTCTCTTGTTCCCTTCTCCAGACATGGATGTTACACTGCTGTGCCTTTACAAACGGCGGATAAAATGTTCAGTGAAATTATTTAGAATTTCTACATGAATTGATGAATTCAGAACTGCTCATGGATAAAATAACCAGATATCAAGTGTGGATTCCCGAATCATCAATTAAATTAAAGTAAGCAATTAAACTTTATCACACTGATGCAGAATGAAAATCCTATAGAATCCCATTATTGTCATCAAACAGTTTTGCGCATTGATTTGCAACATGGCCCTCCATGGCTTGACACACCCACAGATATCTGAGGTACAGAGGGTATCAGCGGCACGGAAAAAAACCCAAAAAACCAATGGGCATAAAATGTAAAATATACTCGATTAAGGTATCTATTGTTTTACTGCCCAAAGTGCCTTCAGATTAAACACCCTATGAAGGTCTCATTGATTATCTTTGCTTAAAATGCTGTTAACTTCCTTCCGCAATATGGGATGTCTGCGTGTGATGAGGGGATACAATTAAAGAGGCAACAAGCCAGAAAAGTTGAGAACCAGCGTAGGTGTTTCTACGCAGGACGCCCTATCTTTTTTGGTGAGTAGAAGAGTTAAGACTGGTGCCAAAAACATCAATCAGAGAGCCTCTGACATTCACACCTTTTCAATTCTGATGCATTTCCAAATCCAACGCACAGCACACAAGAAACGCTTTCTTTTTTTGTAAAGCTCTGTGATCAACAGTCAAAAGAACAAGAGTTACAACACCATTTCAGACCAGACCAAGCTGACTTGTGTCTATGGGGATTAAATTTGTGAACAGACGCTCAACACACACGGACGCACGCACGAAGTCCCACATACACACTTCGTCACGACAACTCTTTTTCAGCTGAGAGTAGAAAACCACACTGACAGGAACCTTGTCTGCTCTATGTCCAATTGTCACGCTGAAATGTTTACCTTTACATACAAATGGGCTGGTGTCATGTTGTGTCACATAGTGTTTCATGGACAAATAATGTGTCCCATTTGTCTATCTACCCTGCAGCCATAAAGCTCCCCTCGCAGCCTCTATAGGTGCAACAACACCCCAGCACAATGGCTGCAAAAAAGGAAACCTTGTGTTGCCGCTGTGAAGTGCCACTCCGAATGAAATCCCAGGGATATGGAGGTAAGCCCGACCAGCTCTGTGGCTCTGACTGTTGGGAGGAAAGCAAAGGCAGTCGCATAAGCACAGGAGGCAAGTTTTTACCACTGTGTTAATAAGGTTTTCTGTGTCTCAGTGCAAAGAAATGTGACACGTTTAATTGGTCAAAAGTAGCATTGTGACAAACACGATGCATTTTTTTTTTTTTAAACTATCACATGTTTGATGTTAGACACATTAAAGTATGAGTTAGAGCTTCTGGGTGAATACGTGAGTGAGTGAGGAAAAAGAAAAGTGTCTATTATTAAGAATCTCCAGTACAGAGTGTGAGACAGGAGGGATAGAGTCACTGTCACAAGACAGAAATATCAACAAAATATCATTTATGAAAAGCAGAATGATGAATGTCTTCTGAAAAGGTTTTTCGAGAGGATCTTTTTTTTTTTTTTCTGGCTCGAAAGACAGACAAAAAATGGTGTTCCAAATTTTCAAGCTGTGGAATAATGCATGGCCTGGGCTGTGCAACACTTGCAGTAGAGGAAGCACCTAAACACGATCCACCCAAACAGAATTTTTGGGATGGATTTAAGTTTACAGAATTGCTGCTGACTTTGAATTAAATCAAGAAAATTTCTTCTTTTTTTTTGTTAAACTGTGTTTCTGAATCACCCAGGTTCTTTACATTTGACTTTTCTTTACATCACTGTACATTTCTGAGATCGTTCCGAGGCAATTATTGGCGTTTTTGCGACAGTTTATTGATCTGTCAGCTGATTAGGAAGGTCATAATAAAAGAGGTATTGTGACAGAACTAAATCAAAAAGTGAATTTAGTCCAATTTCAATAATAGCAACACTGAATATGACACAAAGTTCCAACGTATGCATAAAGTCAAAAACTCTAAAACACACTATAATGGAGGGATCATTCTGCAGAGAGGTGCACACTTTAAACCACTTCTGCTTCTGCTACTTACCTCCACAGCTAGACTGAGGGCAGGACTTTTACTGTTTGTGAGCTTCCAAAAAGATATAAAATAATATTTTCCCATGACACTCTAAAATCCCCCAAAAATCAGGCCTGTAAAAAATGTGTCTCTCCCATTGTACTTTCAACAGAATCTAAACGGTCTGCTGAGAGCCAGAAGTCCCAGTGAGGCAGGGAGCGTTTCCTCCTGTGTTTACGTGCTTACTTATTGTTCTAATCGTCCCTTTGGTTCTTGTGTCTCGCGCGTTAATGCGATTCTTTCCGGTTCCGCTCGGTCAGAGAGCGGGTCACCGATCCAACTACTCCCCCCTCATATTAATTACATTAATTAGCACGGGGGATGGAAAACAAACAAGTGGTGATTAATATCTAAACTATGGCGAATCCTTTGAAGAGAGCCTGCAGGCAAGCCAAATGTGGAGAGACTCGTGTCAGTGGAGGCTGCGGGAGATGAATAAAAGAAAATGTATTCTGGTATAACAAAAAAGGGGAGAAAAAAACCCAACACAGTTCAGATACAAAAAAATAAATAAATAAATAAATCAAATACACTGCTGTAGTTTAAGTATATGACTCTGTTTAGATAGCTTTCATTTGCACAATCCCATGCCTTTAAGATAAATCCATGCTCGGATTATTACAGTAGGCCTACATATTTAAGGTGTGTGGAATTATTTTCAATTCTAGTTTATTCTTTCCAATACTCTTATATTAGTATGATCAAATAAAAACACGTGATCATTTTAATAATAATGATATTAATGATAATAATTGTAGTCATGTGAAGTCCAAAACAAACTTCTCTTTAATTCCAATTAAACTAAAGTGAACATTAATCACAACATAAAGCTCAAATAAATACAGGCCTTTAGCTGCTTACAGCTGCTCTACAATCACTGGGAAACGCAGTGATACAATTCCACTGTAATCTGTGAAATATCCCAAAGCAGCTCTTGATAATACAACAACACTGCGTTGTAGTTTTTCTTTTTTTTTTCTCAAACAGCTCAATAGCTGAGCGGTGAGCAGTATCTTCTGCTTCCACACACGTTTTTTTTTTTTTTTTTTTGGGTGGGGATGCAGTGAATAATCCGCTGCCGTGGCTTTGCAGGCATGTTCAACTTTTGGGACCATTAACAGGAACAAAAAAAAAGTCAGACACGTCTGCCGAAAACTCAAGAGCTTTCCGCGCATTTAACAAACAGCCCTGTCGGTGCACGTGGGCCTGGTAGAGACGACGCCAGGCTGTAAGCCAACATAGGCCTGACTCTGAAATGTAGAAAACCTATTTGTACAGAACGGAGTTGATGAAGTTTAACTCAGTAGTGCAGAGGCTAACTCGCCTGCCTCTCCATGCTAACATACATTCCCTGTAGCCCTCCCTGAGGCGGCATACATTTATTTTTCCAGATAAAATCTGTAATTGATTTATCTGCAGCGGTTTCTCCGCCTGGAGGTCAGAGCAGAGCCCCCCTCCCCCCCCCTTGCTTTGTCCTGCGTCATCACTCGGAAACACGGCTGTTTATGTTTAGATGTTGTGGGCGCGAGCCGGAGGTCAGGGTCGTAGTGTAGCAGCGCGAGGCGACAAGCTGAGCAAAATGGGTCGCTGTCTCGCGCTTTGTTCCGCACTCAATTGTCTCGGGGCTGAGCGTGAACCCTGGGACCTGCAGCTGTCTGGAGGACAGAAACTGAGCCCCGGAAGGAGAAGTCACACACGGAGTGACGGCGAACTTGCAACTTAACCCTAGCATTAAAAATTTCAATTCCAGTAGTGTGAAGCCGCTGCTGGTTTAGCCTCTTTATCAAATCTAGTCTCGTTTATATTTTGTTGATCAAATCTCTGAACATTTCGTGGAGGGGAATAGGTTCCCTCGCAAAAAAACAAAACAAAACGATATTTGGGTGTGTTATACGGCAAAGACATTCCTTAGGCTACTTAAGGCTCAAGCTGCAGGCTATCTTTTAAAAAAAATAATGCAATTATTTATTAATAAACCTGGCTGAACACACTCCACACACAACAGACCATTATCATTTATCCCCTTAGCTTTTGTCTTCAGCTGAAATGTTCAAATATTCAAATAGGTTAGGCTTAAATGTTTGACTTGAATGGGTATAAACTAAAGAGTGCACCACACGGTGTTCTCTTCTCTCTTTGCAAATCGATTATTTTAGTCCTGCTAGTGTTCCACGCGCAGATTAGACATATTAAGGCTTATCGTAAAAATGTTGTCGGTCCAAAGACTGACAGCAAAACGTAAAAGGGCCGAAAACAGGCACGTTGTTTCGCCAAAGGAAAAAAAAAAAAAGTTCTCGACGAGAACCAAAACAAAGCCGTGAGTATCACAATGAGTGGAAATTTTTCAGTTGGCAAATGAATATTTAAATGAAATGTGATGTGATGCGCTCACAGGTGTGTGCGCGCGTGCGAACAATCACAGCCGAGGACCGGAACTATCTGTTTCGTAACAAACACACAGGAGGAGAGAGCTGCGTTCTCCCACTGCGGGGCGGTGAGGTTGAAGATGTAGCTCGGAGTGCTGGCACCTGCTCCTCACGCTTTTACTCCGTGCGTAAAAGAGCGCCGTGCGTAACAGGTGTGCGCCAGCAGAGGAGGTTGGGAATCTGGAGAAAACTCTCAAAACGGCTCTTTTGGAACGAGCAGAGAGGACATTTCACATAAAATCACTTTAGGACCGATTTGCTCTTATTTGTAAGCCAATCGAAAGGGGACAGATCCCGCACTAGTTTTACGCAAATCCCATCTTGTTATCAAATAACCTCAAAAACTGACAACCGGGAGTGCACCAGAGGAAATGAATCTAACATATAACGGGGAGGAGAAGGGCGGGGGCGGGAAAGTTTAGTAAAGTGGAACTTGGTAACAGATGCGAGTGAGGGGGGCGCGGTCCTGCTGGGAAGGGTGGAGGTTGCCTGCGTGTGCGTGCGTGTGTGCGCGGCCATGCGCGTGCATCGGAGCGCGCGTGAGGGCGCGAGGGTGTTGCATTCATGTGTGTGTGTGCGCGCGCTCGTGCAGGAAGGGGCCAGGACATGAGCGCACATTGAGAGAGCGGCTCTTTTTACTCGGCGTGATCATTTCACGCTTCCCCCCGAAGCCTTTTTTCCACCTAAAGCGTTTAGTTGCAGCTGACTGAGCACTTGCAGGGAGTGCAATAGGGAACGGAAGGGTCGAATTATTTCAACCTACAAGTCGCCCCAAAAGTACTGCAGGACGAAAGGGAAAAAAAGAGAGAGAGAGAGGGAGAGAGGGAGAGGAGAAAAGGGTGCCAGATAGAGGGAGAGAAAGAGAGGGAAACACTGGGAAAAAGTTTTTGTTCTTTCTCTTTTTTTTTCTCTCTCCCACCATCGCCTCCCCCTGTTCTAACCGAGTAACATGGACCAGGGGCCCAAGAGTCCTGCACTTCGGCTCGGGAGAGCAGGTAAGGTCGCACCGGCTCACACAGTTTCTCTCTAGTTTTATCGTCTTTTTTTGGTTTGTTTTTCATCAGTGTTTTCCCTTTTGTTCATAAGTTGCAAACCTTTTTTCCGGTGTGAGTTTTTTGGAACTTTTGTGTGGGCTTATTTTCATTCTTTCGGAGTATTGCAAAGTTTTCTAAAGATCCCCATGCATGAGGAAAATTGGAAAACAAGCTGCAGTAATTGCTCGTTTTAAAAGCCAGTTGCTCGGACACCACGGTCATTTGGTCCTGATCTGAAGTTTGTAACTTTGGTGAAGAAACTTTTAGGGTCAGGATTCCTGAAATCCTTTTGAGTAAATTTCTCAAAGAGCTAAAACTTTTTTTAAAAAAGTGTGCCTTTAATGTGTTATTCCAAATCGTAATTTTGGTTTTTAATCACCATTTAAAAAAAACAAACAAACACCCGTAATGTTTGGTAGGCTATGTTTTCTGAAAAGTAAAAAGTCCAATGTCTTGGACCGGGATTGGTCCTTAAAATGAAAATTTTAGCCCCATTTTGGTGGCTTTGTGTGCGTGTGTGTCTCGTGAGGAAGGTTTCTCTGCGTGAGCTGCAAAGTATTTAGTTGTTTTTGTAGTTTGTGCACCAGGAGCTGGGTCTTAAAGCTGAAACGCGCGGTGGACTCCTCGTGTCATGGCTTTATTCAACAGGTTAATGTCCTATAGGCCTGCTCATAAAACAGCGGGGCCTGCTGCAGTAATGGATCAGGCCATCGACCTTATTATGGCACCCAATGGATATCACATCATTTCATATTTCTGCCCGCTGTGTCTGCATTGATAAAACGTCGTTTTTCATCAAGAAACTGTAGGCAGGTGATCAGCCTCTTTGAACACGGATTGTGCTTCATGCAGCTTTTTTTTACAAAAAAAAATCTGCCTTAATGACACCCTGTTTGCTTAATACCAAGAACAACGTAAGGTATTGCGTACTAGTTTAAGACAGATGTCTTTATTTGGGGCGCACGCCAGATTTAGTAATGTATTCAATTTCAAAGCATGATGAGGAAGCGTATTCAGATCCCGACACGTATAACAGAAATAAATTAGCACATGTCCGGCCTTATATGGAAATGTGTTATCAGATGTTGCCAGAAGTCTTAAAGACAAATAATGCCTCCTTCGCAGGTTTTTGTGGAGTCAACCTAACTCCTGATACACGGTAAAAGCGGTGGGATTTGTGGCAATTTTGATAATAACCTTTTAGCCACCGAGGAAATCAGAATTTAAAGGAGACCCTCCTCTGTTGGTGTATGAAGTCTTAAGGGCCCAGGGCCTTTACCTAAAGCCTCTCGATTTCCTCTCTCTTCGGTACGTGCTTGGGGTACAAAGAAGAGTCGGAGAGAGTGAATCTAATCGGACCCCCTCTCCTTGCGCCCTGCGTAAAAGTGCAGAGATGTCTATTTATTTATTTATCTATGTATTTGACCCACCCCACCCCACCCCACCCCATTTAGTGTCTTTAGCTATTTCATTGCCTTTACTAACAAAGACTACCCTAACTGCTAACAAAGAGTGGGATCTTTTTTGCTCACCAAAGATTGTAACATTGAGGTCTGTGTTTTCTGTTTTGTGTGTTTGTTTTTGTAATCTCTCAACCCTCCATTCGATTTTTAAAATCGGACCCTCTCATCTTAACACATGGGAAACATAATTTGACCCCAGATAAACTTCCCCTCTCAGCCTGCCCATGTCAAGTCCAGCTACCACACTGACATCCGTCCTGACTATTCAGGCTTCGAGCAGCTCGTTTTTTTCCTCCATGAGGAACATTTGATTTTCCACTCTGAAATGCTGCTACTTCGCCAACCCCTTAAAACGTCGCAGAACACGATTTGTGGTGTTGTGTCGGTGTGAACAAAAAGACAGAGGAAAGACTGAGAAAAGGTTGAGGATGGGAGAAAGGAAGAGGGGAGGGAGAGAGGGAGAGAGGATGACCTCACACTGTTTTACCTACTTTCGTTTTGACCTCAAGTGGCATCGTGCAGCCTAACACAGGACATGGGGGTGACCGGGCGGGCCTTTATACTCCACCTGACAGGTGAGAGACAGCTCTGTGCTTGCTTCAACACAGAGCAGAAATGATTACAAATAGCTCGATGTGATTTCGGCCTGCGGCTGGGAGTGGCAGTGAGTGTGATTTACCTGCTCGGCACACTCTCCAGTCCATATATTTTATTTATTCGTTGGGACTTTTATATTTCATAAGCAAATGAAAACTTAAGAAGAGATACGAGAGCTTACTCATTATGTTTACAGTCAGCGGGCGTGTAATAAACGAGCTGGTGGAGTTAACATGCGCTATTAATTTTTCATTGCTTTTTTTTTCGTTTTGTGGCTCCGGTGGAAATAAAAAAAAAGAGAGAGAAGCAAAGCAGTCGAAGCTTTCATGGTGGATGGAGGGAAGATGTGGGGAAAGGGAGGAAAGAGAGGAAACATTTAGACAACAACACGGGCTTCAATTTGCCTCCACATGATTATCACAGCTCAACATTCTTACTAATGTTTAAAAAAAAAAAAAGAAAGAAGTATGGCTACAAACCCTGCTCTTCCCTCTCCAGCACCGCACCCTCCCATCCTCCCTTTTCCAGCACTGGAGAGGTAATGAAATATGGTAATGGCTTTGGATCCCCGGATTAAAGTCGTCCTACCCTGATGGAAGTTTCTTCCAAATTTTCAACCCTAAAGCAACAACAAATTTGTATACATGGTTGATTGTGTTTGGGGTTTTTTTTGGTTTTTTTTAATTGCTTATGTATTTAGTTTGCAAATCGGAAAGACAACAAGAGCGAGAGCTGCAGTTTACTTCTGTTGGGGAGAGAGTCTAAATCTCTGTAAATAAAAACACTGGCTGCAATCAAGACGAAGTATCAGGTTTTGCTTTTGGGATATTTAGCAGTGCAATATATATATATATATAGGCTATATATTGATTTTCTTTTTTCTTTTTTTACACGAAAATAATTTAAAAAAGAGACTGGCTTGATGTCTGCCAGGTTTGCGCGAAGCCTTTTAGGCCCTAATTGATGAATCCTCAATGAGGAGATGTGAAATATGAAGGAGGATTAGTGCGAATTTTGGAAATAGGGCTTACTGTCAGTGGATTAAAGAGCAGACGTGGAATCAATGAAGATTCATGAAACCGTATTTAGAGTTGAAGATCTTGCTGAGACAAGCACCCAAAATAGATGTACAGCTATCCAGGTTGTTGTGGATTAATGTGCCTCCAGTGTCACATTTTAAGGCAGTTCAGCAGCCAAAACGGAGAACTTCGAAGACTCTAAACTCCTGTTTGTCTCATGTGTGTTTCTGTGTGGTTCTGCGCTAGAATGTGTGTGTGTGAGGGGGGGCAAGGCTTTACGCCCCCTTGTGGTTGGAAACTCCCCCCTCAATAAGCCTACAAACAGAGAGCAAGGAAACTCAAAGCTTTCAGACTTTTACGCCCTGTTTTTTCAGTGTGGCGTGCTGTGGTTGTCATTTGCAGTATAGTTGTTGAGGGCCAAGGGTGGTTTGAAATGGACCAGGTTGACGAGACGAGAGCAGGAACGTGGGGAAGTGAAGGAAACCAACAACTCTGCGCAAAAATGTTGTGCTAATATAAATGTATTTGATAAACTCAGTAGTATTATACACTGACCTTTTCACCAGCAGCTCCATCGCCTTGAGGTACGTCAACCACGCCAGTCTTCAGAGAATAAACCTATAGAGTGAGGTACAGATTATTATGGATGTTGTGAAATAGGCCTATGTGAACACAGACTTGACATGTGATGAATACTCCATGACAATGTTATATAGGCAGAAATTGTGTGATTATGCCTCCCGTGCAGCTCTAAATGCGTCTTATCTGCTAGTTTACGTGTGCAGAGGGCTTTATGCCCCGAAATGCAACACAAATGATTAAATGTCTAGAAGAAGGGAAATAGCACTTTTTTAATTTGGCTCATGCTTAAGGCTATTTGCGTGGCTGATATTGCAGGGGTGAGGCTTTGATATCCCCTTCTCAAATCAGGTGGGACGATTATGTATTGAACCCCCACCCCTCTCAGTTTGGAGAGTGAATGCGGAGCTTCGCCAATTGCATTTCATTAAAAACAACATACGTTAGGATCAATTAGGTAATGAGAGGGAATGCATGTTTCATATGGTTTCATCTGATTCCCCCCGAGCTTGAGGTTTAGAACACTGAGTTTGAGAAAGCAAGGAAACAGAGAAATTATTCAGGGCCGTTTGTTTTTTTCAGAATTCTTCAGCAGCTCACAGTCACGGAGGCCTAAAGATGGTGAAAGAGATAGAAAATTGAACCTGGAAATGTTGAACTAAACTTGGCCAATAAAGCCCAATTAAAAAATCTTTCACCTATTTTTAAAAAAATCCTTTGAGCCATCTAACAGAAAGACGGACAATTCCTTGAGTTCTTGGGCATCCCGTCATTTATAAAGCCTTGCTGCAACTAAGCCTCACTTTTAGTAATACTCAATTAATTAACCATTTAATATTGACATGAATAAATTGAGCGCAAATCGCTATAAAGGCATTAGGTTTTTATACTTCGTTAATTGAAATTAAACATATGATCATCAACTCCCTCAGCCGCGCGTCGCTTCGTCGATCCTCCCCATTGGTGGACGGACAATACATGCGGGGCGTCATTGGCCCACGGGATTCGCTTCAGCCAATCACCGTCCTCTCCCCCTCCCGATCCTATTTGGGGTTGGCGGTGACGTGGACGCAGCTTTCGCGTTGCCATTGGCTGGCTTTCTTGTGAGTGACGGGCAGCTGGCCGGCGCGTGTGGGTTAGGGTTCCAGGGGGTTGCGAGCGCGGGCGCTGTCCGCACGAGAACAGGTCCTGAAACGCGCCGTGCGCCACAGCAGAAGTAGGGCGCAAAAGCAGTCTTTCATTGTATGGTTAAAGCAGCCCGTTTACGTGCACATCTGCATCACAGTCTTTAGTGTTTTCCGGGGTGAGCGCGGAGAAAAGTAGCTTTCGAAATTTGGACCGGACTGGTTTTGTTGTTTTTTATTTTTTTCTCCAGCGACAAGAAATTCGTCTCCAAACTCACTCTTTAACCGGGAGCCCGTTTGTGCTGCGAGTCCTGGTCAACTCAGGAGGGGAACGAGACAGAGTGACCAAGAGGAGCTGCCTTTCCTTTACACAGACAACAGCTCTCAAGTCAGCTGCTGAAGCTTTTACTCAAACCACAGAGTGCATTTTTGTCCTTATTTTGCAGACGCGTATTTTTTTTATTACCTTTTTCTTTTCAACATCTTGTCTCTCTCTCTTTTTTTTTTTTTTTTTTTGAGCACGGTGGGATATGACACTTCAGGATGTGAGCACTTGTCCGCTCTCACTCGCTGTGTTGATGGGAGATAACCAAGTGTTGATGTGAGAGCAACTGCCGAGGACGATTTATGACGAGAAGCAATGTGCAGAGGAGAACCTGGAGCAGAAATAAAGCCCATAGTGGATCTGTAACGAATATTGTTTTTGGCTTGTTTCTCACACCTGGGTTTCTTTTTCTTTTTGTATTTTTGAATATTTCAAAACAGACTGAGAGGAGAGAGTTCACCCTCCGTCGCTGTGTAGTTCAGGGGTCAAGGCCAGTGGACCGAGGAGAGAAAGGAGGGGAGGGCTACTTTGTTTGCTCTGCATATTTAATTTAAATTATTTATTCTTTTTTGTTTTGTGCTAAACTTACATTTTCATGTCCTGGGACTGGCGCAACTTGGTGTTGACTCGCAGCTGAAGGAATGAGCACAGCCCCTGCCGTCTCCCTTTTCTGGTTTTTGGAGAAAAGCAGAGCAGACCCGCCGTTGTGTCCCGTCCCCATGAGAAGTCCCCCCTCCGTCTCTGATTTATATTTTTTAACGCCGCTCCTCTCTAACCCTCCTCTTGCACATCTTCCTTGTTTTTTGTTTTAATACCTTCATTTCTTTTTTCCACAAAGTAGAAACAACGTGTCATTTTTTTTTTTAAGTTAGAAAAAAAATTCTCTCGTTGAAAGGAAATCCTTTTTATTCACTGGAGGTCACGGTCTGTCACAGTGGCCGGCTGAAGCGGGTAGCATTTTTAAGACCCCACGTTGCTTACCGGGGACCCCCCCACAGCCCCACCTGACCGATGGAGATTCATTGTAAGCACGACCCGTTCGCGGCGATGCACAGTAAGTTAATGCGCTCATCATTTCCTCCATCTGCATGATCTCATCTCCCCTGAACCCCCTCCAGACCACCAGTGTGTGCATATGCGACTCTAACAATGGGCTGCAAGCATGTGCAGCCTCATTTAGCACGTTTACGTTTTTATGTCAAAGTTCCTTTTTATGTTTTACAATACAAACAAACAAACACACAAACAAACAAACAAAACAACAAACGAGCGGGTAAAACGTGATGAGCTTTCTCTGACTGAAAAGCGCTTGTCCCAAGTTATGGATTGCAAATTGAAGCTGCTGAATATATTTCAATCTATGCATTTACTTTGTAAATGTTTTTGCTTTGTGAAAGTATGCTTTCCCAAAATACTTGTCTCCTAAATTACTTGCTGACGTCCTGATTTTCTTTTTTTCTCCGCAGTCCTTCGAATGCGGATACATATACAAATATTTGGCTCCAACAGCCGCTTTTTCTTCTTCATTTCTACACTCCAATCAGTGTTTTTGCTTGTTCATTAAAATGTCAGCGTGTCATTAGCGGCTATGTGCACATGCACGCAGCGAATGTGATGCAGGCGGAATTTTTGGCGTGGTATAAGGAGCTGAGGTGATTTGGTAAATCGAGTGATGAAAGGCATGTTGTTGTGTGGGCCCTTGCGTTGTGTTTGCTGCTGCCTTGTGGGAGACGGTTTGCCGTGTTTCGAGGTTTCAAGGGAAGAAGAAGGAGGTGCCGGGGTCAGAGAGAGAGAGAGAGAGAGAGAGAGGGAGGGAGAGGGAGACCCCAGTGGGGTAACAAAGCATGACTAAAAGCTGAACTTGATGCACGGCCAGTAACAGGGGTGTTTCTGGACATAACCAGGTTAGACTGACACGCTCTGCTCTTTTGCGCGTGCAGGCGCAGATCTGTTTTTTTTTTTTAAATAAATAAATAAATCTCTGCTCACAGGTCGAGCTCACAGTCTTGCTCAAGGACACTTCAGCAGAACAGCAGGTGCGTGCAGGACGGGCTTTATAGATGGGGGACACAAGTTGGTGCACTCAGATGTGACATGGCGGACCTTGCTTTGTTTTTTTCCTTCACTTTCACTCCCCCCCAAAAAAACAAAACAAAAAAACAACAGTGTCACCCCACAACAATCACTCTTTTTTATATAAATTTAAAAAAAGCTCGCCACTTTTTTAACTCCACCCCCCCCCCCCCTCTCTCTTTTGTGTGTTTGAGCACGACCCCCACAGAGCTTCAAAAGAAAATCTCCATGATGTGATAAGTTCTAATCGACTAACTGAGCTCCTCCGTTTAACTGAGATATTTTCTAATTGACTTTAAGTCACAGATTGGCTGTGGAGGCCCAAACAACTAGATGCAATGAAATGAAAACAAGTTAAATCAAAACAGATTTAAAGAAAACATAAAAAAATGCAAACCGCACAGGCCGCCAGAGCCTTGCTCCACACTTATATTTAGACTTAGTCTTTTAAAAACTCAATAAAAGCCTCCTGCAAACATTTCTCTAATAGATTATTACTCTATATTCTATAGTTACTGCACTTTAGTCCCGCAGAGAATATGGGTTGTGACTGACAGAGAGGTTCTCACGGTGTGTTATCCTGCAGGATTAAAACAGAATAATAACGCAATAATAATAAAAAAAAGCCCCCACACAAGCATCCAAAGGCTAGAACGAATCCCGTTTCCTCTCCTCTGCCGCCCCACCAAAGCCAATGATCCGCGCGGCTGACGGCGACAGCGGAGCTAAAGTTATATATGTCAAAGCGAGGAGACGCTTTAAAACGATTACACCTAAAAAATGTCAAAGGTAGAGACAGAGAGGTTGGAATGAATCGAGTGTGACGCGTGGAAATGCTGTGTGGGGCGAGTTTTCCCTCTGTGCGTGCGGGAGTGTGTAGTTCGTGTGCATACAATGGCCTGAAGTTCACACTCGGAGGAAATACGAGGAGCGCGCTCGTTTGTGTGTGTGTGTGTGTGTGTGTGTGTGTGTGTGTGTGTGTGTGTGTGTGTTTGTATGCATGGCAGTGGGTTTGATAGGCTACATATATATTTTTTTCTTTGTGAGACTGGGTTGGATGTGGTTTTCAAAAGATCGTTTCCATCCATTTCTGTTAATATCTCTTGATTGTTTTAGATTATTTTAATGCTGAGCCTCCCGCTTGTAATTTACATTCAGAGCGTTGAAGTCCATGGAAAATGGTGACTATGAAAAGTAAACATTTTACGTGGTTATTATGGCTCGTGAAGCAGCTCGGCCACGTCATTATAACTTTAAAGAGTTTGGCTACTTCTACGGCGAGCGACAATATGCGGCGCGGATATATGGAGGAAAAAAAAAAGCTGCTATAGGTAATTGTGATGATAATGAGCTGAATTTCATAATCACGTATTGTAATGGTAATAGAGGCATGTTGAATATTAAGTGGGCAAGCCTGTGGCCTACCTTAGTGACCCATGAGTTCAGGAAAATGTAGAAATCTGACTTTCAAAGACACGTATAAGGAACAATTCTTTTGAAGAAAAAAAACCCAGAAAAAATTAATCTTACAAGATTGGGCGACTTTTAAAAAAAATATTTTTATTCAAATGTATAAATTGTACAAATAAGCTTCGTTCTGGAAAAAATATGAATTTTTCCACAATCCACGACAAGAAAATACAGAAAAGCTGTCTCTGTATGTCTGAGACGCCTGCGTGTCTGCCACATCTATCTATCTATTCACTGTTTGCTCAAGGAAATTTGTTTAATCTGTATTCTTGCAGGCAACTTCCTAAACAGCTTCCAGCCAAAAGTAATTTATAGATCCCTTTTTCGTTTCTTTCTTTCTTTCTTTTTTTCTCTTTTCCTTTTTTTTCCAGGACTGAGAATATTAAGAAAAGCGAGAGCGAGAACCAGCGTTTTGTTTGCGATTTCTCTCTTGCTTTATTTTTGAATCGTCAGGCCGTGACGAGGCAGATGAGAGATGAGAGGCAGAAGCAAAGAGTTTGGTGGACAGAAGGGGGGGGGGGGGGGGGGGGGACGACGACGACGACGACGACGACGACTGAGAGAGGGACACTGAGGAATGCAGGAAAAGAGAGAGACAGTGAGCCTAATGGAAGCTTATTTTCTGGATGGGGGAGCTCCAATATATTCTGCTTTATCTCTGTATTTTTTTTCCTCCCAGAAACAGCGAATCAATCAAACATTTAAGGAGGTGCTAGGCTCTTAAGTCAGCTCCTATAAAGAGTAAATAAATAAAATACAACAGGGATGCATAATGACCACTAGTCCCCTGGCTGTCTCTGTCCCTCTCTGATTCAGCAGGATGAAAATGAAGCTGCTGCCTCTGCCAACACTCTGCTCCCTCCAGAGACTCTGGACTTTTCTACAAAGACCCTTAAAAGCCCAGGCCTCTAATTTGGCTAAATCTTTGTGTCTAATTTGCAACAAGACCTCCTGAGCTGGCCCATGTTGATTGAATTCCTCGGAGCAAGTAGTTAATTTGTTTGGTCAGAGGCGCAAACTCAGCCAGCTGTGAGGCAACATCTGTGCAGGACGTTCCTGCAATGTCTCACGTTTCCAGTAAATCACATTTACGTGTCTGTCCACAAATATGGGATGCGTTTCTTCATGTTACCAGGATAAATCCATGCTTTAAGGCCCGCATCATTCCCCACTCCAGCAACGCCCCGTAACAAGGCGTAAAGCCTTTAAAATGAGAACTTGTATGACTTATTCAGAGAATCATGCAACAGTAAGTGATAAACAAATGCCTTTATAGAATGTTTAGGTTTTTTTTTGCGTTTGCCCCTATCAGTATTTATAGGCTTGAAAAATAAATTTCAAACACATAATCCCCATCCCTTTCCCCAAGAATGCAAAGAGTTCTGAACGCCTAATGCAAGCAGTAAATACACAGATAAGTGAATAAATAGTTATCTGGAGGTTTTTGTAGGTCACAAGTCATTCCTCTCCATCTCTTTACAAAGCAAGGCGTATTTCATGCCCTGGCCCAGATAGGAGGGGTGAAAGGAAGCATTTCATTTACTCTTATCTGAGAACGAGGGAGAATGGTTGGGTAAAGGGGGGAGTCTTCTCTGCAGATACCTGCGGTGAGGAGAACAGCACAGTAGGCTTCTATAAACGACCCTGCAGAAATTGTGCTTTTATTCCCGGAGTGGTTTCACGAAATAATAATAAGGACAGGCTGAAGAAGGAATAATGCCTTCACACAACTATACAAAGCATTCACAGAAAGTGTGAGGGTGTAAAAAGACTTGAATTTGTCCATGTAGGTCAGCAGGCTCTCTCGAGCTTGGTCTCTCCGCAGATAGTGAATGGGACTGGCAGCGATTTGATGTTGATGTCCTGTAAAGTCACAGAAACCAGTCATGGTAAATAAGTGGATTGCTTCTTTATAAGAAAAACAGTAGGGTTCAGAGGCACCCTGTTGGCTTAGGGGTCAGAGGATTGGCTGTGAGCAGCTGGGGAGCTCTGTTGCGTGTTGTTTTCCTTCTTTGTCATTATGAACTTTCTTTAAAAGGGATGAAATGTCGCAGTGTCAGTATCTTCACTTCTAAAGACGGAGGGCGTTGTTTGTTAAATGGGTTATCCAGCCTTTAGAATGAAATTAGTCAATTTAGATTTTGGCTATTTACAAAAACGGACTTTTTATACGGTGCATGTTTTGTTTGTTTTTTACCATGAAAAAGGATCAGGAACCCTGCAAGTTATCCATACGCTGGATGCCAAGCATAGCGTATTTAAAGTGTGGGAAACAAATGCTTTCAAAACTGCATAACATAAATGCAAGAACATGCATCCCATATCCTTCGGTGTCCTGATTTCCAAGTTGAACGTTGAACTGTTCAAACTGTGACAACATCACTGGGCATGTCAGTTTTTTTCTGCAGGTTAGGAGCAGGATTGTAATGCCCACCACTGAGGATGCGTGTGGCTGTTAGTTCCACTGAAACAAAAATCCCTGCGGTTTGCATCTTCTTTGTTCGCATTCTTCTTCATTTAGAGACAACAGCGCATTACAGGTGACTTTATAGTATTGTTGCCTAAAAAAAGATACTAGAGCTATTAAAAAAAAAAAAAAAAAAAGCATCAGCTTTAATGAACAGCTTAGAAGAAAGAAGAAACAGTTGAAATTCTAGTCATTTGGGTTAAAGTCCACTGGATGCTGGATTCTACAGTTTTTTATACACCGCAACTCAAAGTCTTCTTCATTTGTCCCTCCAAGCTGTCTTTCAGACCCGCTTGGCTACAGTTTGTAGTCTCTCCGTTATGAATCTGTCAAAAGAAAAAACGGCTTGACTTTGCTTGACATTACCTGGCTTGTTTTCTCAGGCTGTGAAACGCATGGCTTCTAAAGATTCCAGAAAAATGACCCTGATGTTAGAGCAGGCTTGGTGGCCCTGCACGGCACCTGTCCCATACCAGAAACAAGAAACAAAAATCTAAAACTCCAAAAAAACAGACTTTCATTCGGTGGATCACTACTTTGATTGAGCAGCAAGGATGTCTGACACTGTATTATTTTAAAACAGTTAAACATAGTCTTTAAAAGCTCATACTGGTTGTTGAATTTCCTGCTGTTCGGTTCCTGAGCGTTGACTGAGTCCAGCACAGGAGCGCTTTATAAACAGATATTTCTCTGTCTATATAATGCTGTCTTTTGTAAAGAGTGATTGCTTTTCAAATTGTGCCGTCTTCAGCTGCCGTCAGCATAATGAGGCTTCTTCTGTGTGAAAAAAAAAAAAAAAAAAAATGCAGTAAGGAGGAGAGTGACCATCCACATTAGGTGTTTGGAAATGGCTTTGTTTGATTTCGCAGTGGGAGGCTCTCTAGTCTTCATATTTCTTTATTTATCTGCTGTGCCGCTATTTATATTTGAGCTGGAGAAAGCCCCGTGTGTGCGATTTTGTGTGTATTCTTCTTTAAGTTATGCTGATGAAGAGAAGATGAGGGCAGACGGACTGGTTCAGGGGACAGCGTGCTGTTTTAGGCAGTATCCCTGCTGGGGTTATGTGTTTAAAATCTATTACCCCCACAGCTAGGATTAGTGTGTGTGAGAAAGTGTGTGTGTTTCCCCTAAAGACGTAATCACTATGTTAATACAAAAGCCAGTGGATTAAACGGAAGAGAAATTCTAGTTGATTTACACTTTGCCTTTGGTGAGACTTTCTTATATGTGCATAAATATATATAAATATATATATATATATATATATATATATATATATATATATATAGATACATAGTGTAAACATACACACATAGAGGCTGGAGAGAGTGTTTCTTATAGCTTCTTGCTGACATGCATTGTCTCTGTTGGCTGATGGTGGTTAACACTCACCTGGCCTGGCTAACTGGAGCCTTTCATTGTGGAGTCTGGAAATTATTGCATGTGGTGGTCTCTTCAAGATCTTCCTCTGTGATTTACCGCTTCCACATTGACTATATAAATCAGCTTGCCAAGTTACTCCTATCTCCAATTCAAAACAGTTTTCTCTGTATTGCCCCCTGCTGTCTCTGCAATTTCTGTTGGTCAAAAATGGAAATTTCTTCAGCCGCTCTCTAATAGGCAGCTATGATCTTCTGTGTCTTATTGCTGCAGCACAAGAACTAGAAACAGTAGAGAAAAATCCTGATTCCAGAGGGTTATTCAATTATGCTAAGATTCAGCTTGTCTTTTGTTCTACTCTCATGTATACCATTCTTGCTCTCTTTTATCCATTTCCTGCTATACTTTCATCCCTTCATCCCTCAGGGGGAATATTAATGGTATCTTTCACTATGGGGCCAGAACAAGGCCTTGGTCAATAATTAATTGAAATCCCTTCATTTACTCGAAATCTTTGCTTAGCCTGCCCCCAGCGAAATTGGGCAAAGTTTGCACTTTGGTGTGTTCTGAGTGGTATTATTATGCTGAACAGGATAAATGAGAAGCAGGAGTGAGATCAGATGTATTTGAGCAAGTAAATTTCCTCCAGCCAGGGGGCCAACAGCTGTGGGATCGTTGCACAGAATGTGTGGCTGATGTTGCCATTCCCTGACCAAACTCCAACCTTATGTACTCAGTTTTCTTTCGTGACTCAGGGTAGTTTTTCCAACTCCTTGCCGGCAGAAAAACTGCTGACATAATGATATTGCTAAAAGACAAGCGGTGGTATTAACACAGAGAACGTAGGATAGATGCTGGACTGGACAGATCCTGAACATGATGAGGTTGAGCGTTGGCTTCTCGTTCAAATAATTATTGTCAGTCTTTCCTCTTTCTTTATTTGATCATATTAGAATGTGGAAACAGTTAATCAACCTGACTGCAATGGTGTTGGAAGTGATTGTGCATTTATGACTGTTCTTCTAGACCATTCTAGACTGTCATTCATATTAAAAATCTGAGGTTTGAACCAAACCATAATATTCCTTTCTGCCACTCATCCTCAACCTTGTTTTTTTCCATCATCTTTTTTTCCAGGACATGGTGGAGTGAACCAGCTTGGAGGTGTGTTTGTAAATGGCAGGCCCCTCCCAGACGTAGTCCGACAGCGAATAGTAGAGCTTGCCCATCAAGGGGTTCGGCCCTGTGACATCTCACGCCAGCTACGGGTCAGCCATGGATGTGTCAGCAAGATACTGGGCAGGTAAAAGACCCACAGTCACCTGCACTTGTGTGGTGAAGATATTCAAGTAGCGTTTCCTCGAAAAGCAGCATGTAAGGTCGTACATTTTGGACAAATGGTAGAGGTGTAAAAAGTATCTACACACTTGTTTGTCACCTTGATGTGTATCTCAGTATTGTCCTTTGTAACATAAAGTGAATTCTTAAGGTGCAATGTGCTACATTCTGACAGAACTGAAATAATGTGCGCATCAAATATTGAAGCGCAGTTAC
Source organism: Odontesthes bonariensis (assembly GCF_027942865.1). Taxonomy (NCBI): domain Eukaryota; kingdom Metazoa; phylum Chordata; class Actinopteri; order Atheriniformes; family Atherinopsidae; genus Odontesthes; species Odontesthes bonariensis. The sequence goes on from NC_134509.1 coordinate 9,077,497, forward strand.
CAGAGTAAAACACTGACATTTTACATTTCTAGAAACCAGCTTCTTTTTGGCCATGGATAGAAGTAATCCCACTGACAAAAGAATCCAGCATGACCCCCGCAATGTCCCACAGTAATGTGTTGTGAGGAATGTGTTGAGTTTTGAAAGGCCAAATTTCATGCCAGGCCATGTATTCTCTTCTTTAAAAAAAAAATTTAAAAAAAGGAATGGGACCACAAGCGACTCGAACCATGTTGTCTGAGGCCAAACTAACACAATCACGAACGGTACCTCATCGGCTTAATTTGGTTCTCAAATGCCTAAATCAGATAACTTATTCCACTGGCAACCTGTCCAACCTCCACATCTGTACTTGTCTGGTAGTTAATGAGGCATCTAGAGGACAGGGCAGGGGCTTGAAGGGACGTACAGGGTAATTAGAAAGATGTTTAGATTCTACACATTCATGGTTTTATAGATATGTAACAGTTTGACTCAGCTGGTTGAGTGCTGGCTGAGCATTTGTCAAACGTAAGCTCCTGTAACGAAACACTGACTCACTTAGTTTCACTTCTGATGGGTGCTTCCATTTCCTCAGCATGTCCAAGCGGCATTTTCACAAACGTCTCCCTTCATTTTCACTTGCCTCTTGTTTCCCCCTTTTTACTCGGTCTCCTCTTTTCTTTTCTTCTCTGTTCTCTGCTCTTGCCTTTTCACCTTCCCCTGCCCTTTCTGTATCCTGTGTTCCTTTTCCGACCCCTCTCAGTATTTCTGTGTCTCCCCTTACTCCCCTTTTTTCCCTTTCTCTGGCTTTTTCAAAGCTAAATTCGAGAGTAAATCCCTGTTCGTTCCGTCCCCCAGAGAAGAAAAGGGGACAAAAGGGAAAAGATTCATCACTTTTTGGCATTAGCATCAAAATGAAAGTGGCACCATATTTTTGCCAACCCCCCACCCTCCAAAAAAAAAAAAAAAGGAAGAAATATAGGGAGCAAAATAGAAAATGGGAGAAAGACAAGAACAGGGAACACAATCAAAAAGGAAAAGGTGTGTTAAGGGAGAAGAGTGTGGCAAAAAGAAAAATGAATGAGAGACAGAGAGACCATTTGTGGGGACGGAGAGGAAGGATTAGCTGCAGCCATATCAAAAAATGTGTTGCTCATTGTTCTCCCATGCCTCTCCTTCTCTCTCTCTTCTTCTGTCTTTCCCTCTCTATCTCTTTCTCTCTCCCCTTTCCTGGCCGTTCAACTCACTGAAGCGTTACCGTTAGGGGGGAGGAGAGGGGATCGAGGGATGGAAAGAGGGAGGGAGCGTTGTTTTATCCTCTCTTCTCTGTCTCTCTGGTGCCAGCAGAACAAAAACACCAACTCTACCACCCTGTGTGTGTGCGTGTGTTTGTGTGTGTGTGTGTGTGTGTGTGTGTGTGAGTTTGTTGGCTCATCGTTGCGCAGGATATCAATAACCACGCTCGTTTATTCACCAATGATTCAGCTGTGAATAATTTAAATAGTTTTCCATTTGGAAATAGATTGTTTTTCCTTTAGCTGTGTTTATGCTCCAGCTGCGAAAAAGTCAAAATGTGCACCGCGCGCACACACACACACACACCCCACATAGAAAGAAAGACAAGGAAGCGCACATTTACAGGAACTCACATCTTCACGGAAAGGATTACTCCTCCGTACAGTGGAGAGAGAGAGCAGCAGGTTTAAGACTGACTGACAGCTTGCATCCACACACTGCATCCCCCCGTTTTCTGCAAGCTGTGAAGCGCATTCGCCGTCCTCCCACCCCCTGCCCCCCTGCCCCTTCTGGATGCAAATACATTCATGAAATAGCCATGGTGGACAAGGAACGCCTGAATCTGCGTGCGCGCGTGTGTGTGAGTGTGTCGGTATCATCTTCCCCACCTCTGTGTCAAAAACGTGAGGCTGCATAAGAAAACAGCAGCCAGATTGAGTCGGGCATTAGAAAATATTTTGTCACAGGTGTTTTTGGGTGATACACTCACATTAAGCAATTTAGCTGGCACCGGTATCTCTAATAAAATTCGACGACTGCAGCGTTGTGTAACAAACAGAGGGTTTTAGTTCACCTTTAAGCTCTGTGACGTCAGAGCTTTCTTCTGAGAAGGAGAACTGAGACAAAACTAAAAATGCAGCGAGGATAACAATAAAGTAATTTAGCTTAAAAAGATCGAGTTACTAGTTACCCGAGTTGATTCAGCTAACGAGTAGCAAAAGAAAAACAACAAATGATCAGAATGCTGTCATTAGAAAATTGTAGATTTGATGAGGAAATTGATGATCAAATGACACTGTGAATTCCCTCTTGCTGGAAAGTCAGTCCTCTGAATCTGTCAAATCCAGAGAGTTTCTTCTCTACAGAAAAGAGTTCGGCCAGAACGAGCTTTTAGTGGAATGTGTCACTCCATTTGGAAATAGGGGGAGATGTTTAAGAAACCAAACTTAAGAAAATAGTTTATGACTTTTGGATCACATGGATCACTTCGTAACAAAGAACAGCAAGACATTTCTATTTGTGTTTATAGGCACAAAGCTGAGTTGTTTATTTTTCTTAAGAAACAAGACACAAACCTGATGTGATTGGACATGAGGATATGGGGGCATTTAAGGCATTTATAGGGGTGTTTGAATTTCAGCCAGAAGGAAGTCCTGGCTGCAGAGGGAAGCTCTTTCCTCTGCTGGGGAGCCAGGAGGAAAAAGAGCTGAGGCTGAGTGCAACATTGTTCAGGTGAACACCAGGAGAGGTGAACTAAAGAGGCAGCTGTGTAACATGCTGCTCCACTAGAGTCCAGATTTTTTACTACTGAGTTTGGCATTGAAGCAGAGTCCAATATTATTAACTCCAAATATAGATACTTTCCCAAAAAACAGCGCTTCCCATGATTTGATTGAGATTTGATTTCAGCTGTTGAAAACGCTCGGCTTGAAGATGCAAAGAAAGAGGAATGATCAAACAGCAATCAGCACGACTCTCAGGAGTTGGATTTAAAGGATAAAGCCAGCCATATATATATAAAAAAAGTCCTCATTTTCACCAAATCCCATTAAAAGACCAAATGTTGTGACTTCATCCAGCAAAAAGAATTGTTAGTGAAGGCAAATCCTGATGTTATTCATCTGTGCCAAACCTTGCATTAAATGTTTGGTGCAGCCAAAGGTGGACCTTTGAAAAATACGAGATTTGCACAATCCCCTGCAATCAGCAAATATTGGCAGATGTCAGTAGAAGACACACTGTTTTGGATTAACATTATACAATTTAACCTGATTAAATTTTTCAGTGTAATCTTTTTAAACACTCATTTGCTTTTGTAATCCAGTGGGGGTTGTTTTAAATGTAAAATCTTTTTCTCTCAAGCACATTTTAAGCTCTTTAACACCCTGCAGAAATGCGTATGGCACACCAGTTCACAATAATAAGTAATCTCAGGGCGCTCCTTTTCCCTTTGCCTATGAGCAAGCACTTGCAGACAGTGGGGAGAAAAAATTCCCTTTCCACAGGAAAACCTCTGTCAAAAACCGATTCAGGGAAGGGTGATTATTTGCCCCCAGCAGTTGGTGTGAGGCAACAGCAACAAAGAAAACACAACAAGAGGGAGAAAGAGACAAGAATAACCAAAAAATAATATCGGGCAGGCTGGTCCTGGCAGAGACAACAGATCAGAAGCAAACTACTCTGGAGGCAGAGGTACCTGCAAAACAGCACAGGGAGAGAAGAAAGTACAGACTGTAGGTGATAAAGACTCAAAGTAAAGGACGTGGAGCAGCACACAAATTCATGGAGAGTGACAAGGAGGAAAGATTTGACATCGAGATTTAATTACTCCAAACCTCTTATCTAACTCTTCTTTTTTAATTCCTAAAGGTTTCTGTCTCAGACTAATGCAAGCATCTCCTTTGCTTTAACTGGCAGGTATTATGAAACGGGCAGTATCCGCCCCGGTGTAATTGGGGGATCCAAACCAAAGGTTGCTACACCCAAAGTGGTCGACAAGATCGCCGATTACAAACGCCAAAACCCTACCATGTTTGCCTGGGAGATCCGGGACAGGCTCCTGGCCGAGAGAGTTTGTGACAATGACAGCGTCCCCAGTGTCAGCTCCATCAACAGGTACCACAGTCTGCGTAATCTGCGTGTTTGTTTGAGAATCAAACTGTAGCAACAGTTACTCAGTGTAGACGACAGAGCACAGAACAATATAACTGTGTGTTTTATGTGTGTGTGTGTTTGTCAGTGTGGGAGTGGAAAGGAGAATTGCAAAGAGGCCCCGGTCTCCATATGTATGAAGTGGCTGCAGCTCAGTGGTTCAACACGATGGTACAATGACAACCCTTTCCCCTGAGCTTAGAGGCAGTGAAAGAGGGAGGGATAGTGAAATAAGAGAGAGAAGGAGTGAGCCAAAGAGACAGACAAAAGGGAAGGAAGGTGTGCAGGGCTAAGGAAAGAAATAGATACAAAAGGAAAGGACAGGGAGGAAAAAGGAGGAAAGGAAATGAGAGAAGAGGAAAGGAGAAAGGGGAGGAAAGGAAGAGAAAGGAAAGAGGAAGAAAAGGCTTGCATGAGCAGCCAAGCAGGAAGTGCGAGGCCCCTCTGCCATGTCAGGCTGCCTCAGCCACTTCACACACACACATACACACACCCGCACAGTTTTGCTCCCACGACGGTCATGTTCTCTCTGTCATTCAGAATCTCTCACACAAACCACTTCACACACACTAATGTCTCCTCTCTCCTCCTGCAGGATCATTCGGACTAAGGTTCAGCAGCAGCCTGGTCAAACAGGCTCAGTGTCGGCTCACAGCTTAGGTAGGTCGCTGCTGTAAAAATCCTATTTCCTACCGATGAAGCAGTTGTTCGCAGAAAAGTTTGTTTGTGAATCTCGTCATGTGTGGCCTGCGTGCTGAGCAACGTAACGTATTGAAATTCTGCACCTTAAGCAGCATCGTCTGAGATGCTGCCTGCCACAAAGTTCACTGTCTGAATACAAATCTGCAGTAATTTAATGAAGAGTCACTCTTTGGTTTGTCCAATTTCAAATGAGTTGGAGGATTTTGGTTTCTTTATTAGTGTGTCGGATAAAGTGGGGGTTGTGTGATGATGGTTGAGCTGAAGTGTGAGGGAGGTTGATGTCAAACAAACGTTTTTAAAGTTAAACCTGCAATGTTAGAGTTCCGAATGGTTCTTATGACTGTTAAATATCATAAATAATCATAAATTTAAATCTTCCTTTGTGTAAATGGACACAAATTGCTCATTTTCTCAATGACAGTCAGCATGACTTGACCAGATTTGTCATCCTGGTAATCTTAAAGCAAGCAATGATGTTTTAGGCAAGTTTTTTAACTTGTTAATAAAACAAACTAAATGACAAGTCAACAGTGTGTGAAAATGCACTTAAAGTGTTAAACTGAAATAGTACAATAAGTGTTGATATTGTTTCCAAAAAGGGCAAGAACTCTTGTCTTCTGGGTGAGAATCTTGTGTCATATTCCACCACCACCCGTCCTACCACATAATACTATATCAAACTGGAAACAATCCTGCTTGTCATTGCCTTACATGTCTACATATATATTCATAAATAAATGAATAAATAATTTATTGTAGATCACAGCATCAAACCAAATCCTTTGAGACATAACTTATGTAAAAAAAAGTAAGCCGAGCCATTCATGTTTTAACAGGATGTCACAGTATTGTTTATTGCACACCACTTCACACGTTTACATGGTTAGGGTTAGAGTAAAAGTTCAGGGGAGGCTGTCATACCTCCAGAGTGTATCATGCCGTACGACATGCAACAAACAAAAAACATGTCGAGCGCGGCTTTTATCAGAGTCCTCCTTGCTGCTTTTATTCAAATAGAATTTAATAGATTGAAGCAATACATCTTTACAGCCTCAAGTGAAACAAAATTTCCTTTTTCTTATTGCATATCTCAGAGGACGAATAAAAAGCATAGCTTTTCTCCTTCTTCCTTTCCCCTTCCTCTGCAGTGGATTGTGTTTGGGTGTCTTTCATATCTTCATAATCGCACGTTGTCTATTAATCTAAATTAATTTTACACACACTGCTCCCTGACTCCTGCCTTTTACCCACATTTAGCATACACACCTAGATGCACTGAGATGTACGCACGCACACACACACACGCGCGCGCGCTTACAGATTACACAGATAAATGGGACCCACTCCCAGGCGGAAAATTGAACATTTGGATTTGCAGAATAAGAGCGTTACGTTCTGATAAAAAAAAGAGTGAAAAGAAAGAGAAAGGAAAATCAGATAATTGAAGTGCTAAATCAAGTGATGGAAGGAGAAGGGATATGCATTCATTATACTCTGCTTGTAGTTAGTGAAGGAGTAAAGTGAAGGGGACTTTGATTCCCCCGGTTTGTCTTCTTTCTCTTATTCCCCTTTCGGTCTTGTCTTTCCGTGTTTGGGGGGTCTGCTGGGAGAGAGGATTAGGATGTCTGTCGCCACACCTTTCTGTCCCTCCGGGGATACCATAATGTCACTCAGCCTGACGTCCGCTTACAGGGGCACAGATAAGGGACCAAAGAATATGTGACTGTATGTGTCAGTGTGTGTCAGGAGGTTGCAGGGTGTGTGTTTGTGCGTGCGTGTGTGTCACTGAAGCGGTGACAAGTATGTCGCTGTGTCGCCCAGCGAGGAACTAGACTCCTCCAAGGGGACGATTAAAGAAGGAGACAACAAGGAGCAAAACCCCAACTTTGTGCCTCCTCCTCCAGTGCAGAAAAATGAAGCGCAAGAGATAATTGGAGTTTAGGTTTTCCCGAGGGTTTTATCTAATTCACTGGTGCAAATAACAAAATCAAGAAAATTCTTTAAGTTAAAAGTAATGACAAAAAATGTTGGTGGGAAAGGGCTTCCAGTTTTTTCAGTCATGACTGTGGACATATAGATTTTAAAGCAGATTTTTCAGTGATAGATCAGCCTAAATTATATGTGGCTTAAAATTATATCAAAATTCAACATACAACAACAATGAACATAATAGGACTTACAATACAACAAAGCACTATATGTCACACTGTTCCTGTCCTTTGTTAAGCTGTAAGTTCTTCTCTCTTATCTAATTTTTGGATTAAAAAAAAAAGGTTTTCTCTATCTAACATTTGTTCGCACAAGGTTTGAATAGCATAACTCAGTAGTAAAACGCACAATATAATATTTTTTGGCGCCAAGGGTTGCATTTACTCCTTTTACTCCAGTAAATCAACAAAATGTCAGAGGTGCTCTCAGTGAGATAATTAAACCACTATTTATATATCTTCTGCTTTCTCAATGCATCCTTCAAACTGTCATGTCATCTGTCTGCAGCATCGTCGGTGGCTGCCACGCAGGTTTCAGCAGTGACCAGTGACTCGGCCGGCTCCTCGTACTCAATCAGCGGCATCCTGGGTATCAGCTCAGCTGCCGACGTGGGCAAGAGGAAGAGGGACGACGGTGAGCATTTGCCTCATGTGTATGGTCGTCTCTGCTGATCACTGTATATTCTGGTGGAAATGGCAGGGTTTTTTGTTCTTTTCTTTTGTAAGAGTAAATATACACATACAGAACATAAACAACACGTTATACAATGAAGGACGGCTTTAGGACCTCCTCTGCTCCATACCAGCACAGAAAGAACTGAACGCGGGAAGATCATTGAGAGAGACGCATGTGAGTGTGTGTGTGTACACGTGTAGTGTCGGAGCTCTGAACCGAACATCTTCATTGAGAAGCACACATTGGTTACCCAAAAGTGCTTCACTGAAGGGCTTCCTGAGAGGCCAGTTTATGCATGCGCTATTGATCATACATGCTGTCATACCGGATCAATGGTGCATGCTGATAGAGGTGTGAGCTTTTGTGAGCGTGAGGGCTTGCTCTCATATGTACTTGGTACTTCTGCATGTGGGTATGCGAACACATGAGCATGATTATGAGTGTGTATGCGGCAGTGTCAGTGGCATTAAAAAGCCATCACACAGACAGTCTCCTGCGGTAAATGAGACAGGACCAGATGTTGGAGCGAGGGGGGGCTGACAGAGTGCCACTAGGGGCTACTTCTTTCTCTCTCTCTCACTTGCTTGGTCTCTCTCTGACATACACAAACACACACAGACACACAGACACTGTACGGGTTCCTTTTCCCACTGCTGATGAATTTTCAAATCTTTCCAGCAGGCTCCAGGTGAATCCCAGATGAACTGCTCGATACAGCCCATTTACCCATCAGTGGAACACAAAGACTTGAAAACCAACACAGACATAGACACAGATATATATATTTTCTCGACATATTGCTCAAAGTTTACCTCACGATGTGAATTCAACAGTGTTTGCGCCTCAACAACTGTGAGCGTTTAGGTCAGACGACAATCGCAACTAACAATTTGCACTTTCATCAACAGCTGCTGGGGATTGTGTCTTTATTGTGCATTTTCAGTTTTCGAAATGCCAGAGCTGGAAAAGTCTTCAATGAAAAACAAAATGTGCAGTGAAAGCAGACTAAGTGAAACAAACAAACAAAAAATGATATGTAACGAAAAGACTCTTTAAGTAAACTGGAATCAGACACATTTTTTCACCCTCTTTCCAAAACACGTCAAATCATTTTAGATTTAAAAGCCACTCTTTCAGATACATAATCACCTTGTGCACCTCTTATCTTGTAATCTAGTCACAATCTCTAGTCACAAACTAGTAAGTCTAGTTTTAAAACACTAATTTAACCTCTTAACTCATGTACATTGACTTGAATTTGTGCATGGACTTAAAAAAGACAAATATTAGATCTTTACATTTTTGGCTGGCGACTTTGTTTTGGCACTGTAAACGAAAATTTCAGATAAGAACAGACAAAAGTATATGAAGCAACTTTTGTTTTTCTCTAAGCATTCAAACTTGGCATCTCCTCCTTCTCACTTGTGGGAAGGTTGCTGCATTCCTCTTGCAACGTGACTGGACTGTTTGGAGTAGAAGGCGAACGACCAAATGAATAGACATAAATTTTACCTGATTGACTGAGACTTGCAGAGTCGGCAAGCAAAAACCTACCACATCTGAAATGTTACTGAGACTATTTGCTAAAACAAAACTGCTGCTGACATGGCAATGCAGAGTCGTATCTGATGGAATTCCGGGTTTGGCCATGGCACCAGCAATATTCAGAAAGTGGAAGAAAAAAAGAGAAGTTGAAGTCACGGAACACAGTAGAGAAATTAAATGTCATCAATCAATTGTTTAATAAGAAGAAACAAGAAACACACTGGTGACTCAGACCAAACATTACGACAATTAATAAATGCTGCGCAAGACGATTGTGCGGGTTTCTTCCTTGGTTTGAGATTTCAGAGAAGCTTTCCAGTACAGCTGCGCAGAAGATGCGAGAAAAACTTCTTTAAGATAGAAAAATGTAACACATACAGCGGGGAAAATAAGTATTGTATAAGTACTGGTGAAAAGGTCACGTCCTTTAGCCCATGTCCATTTGCCCCATCAGAAATATATTTACTGAGAAAAATGCTGATGCGTTCAATATTTATTTTCCCTGCTGTATGTACACACATGCAAGGATTTCACTGGTTGGTTCAATAACGGAAAGGTGCACAAATCCTGTAGCCTTTAAAACAAGCCCAAATCATCACGCTTCCACCCCTGTGCTCGACAGTTGGTAGGGTGTGCTTGTGTTGACATACTCTGTTTGGTTTTCGCCAAATGTGGTCCTGTGCACTACGGTCAAACATCGCCACTTTGGACTGCGGACATATTCTTTACAGAAAGTAAGTCTTTTTTCTGGCAAGCTTTCCAAACCAGCCATTCGTGTACATTCGTGTCTTTTTTAAATTCTGCTCCCGTGAAATTGAACATGTTGATTCGGATCTTCAGACTGAGATGTAACTTTTTGGTTTGATCTGATCTTGAATCAAACCTGCTGGGATATCCACTCCTGGAAAGATTGACAACTGTCTTGAATGTTTTCCACTTGTGAACAAATCTTTCTCACTGCAGAAATCAAGGCTCAAATCAGCCTTATAACCCTTCCCAGATTGATGGGCAGCAACAAGATAATGCTTCTCTAAGATTATTGCTGGTGTCTTTCCTCCTTGACATAGTGTAAACACGCACCTGTACGCACCAGACCAGCAAACTGACAAAACTTCTGCTTTCATAGAGATGCTTACACTTGCTCATGATCAATTATTCAATTTGATTAGCTGCACCTGTCTGATACTTTCGCACTTTGTGTTCCACTTGTGTTTGGAAGGTGCTATATGAATAAAGCAGAGTAGAGCTGAGCTGAGCTGAGCTGAGAAAACACATATGGAATCAGACAATGCAAGCTCTAATGTCTTCAGCAAATGCTCTTTGGTCAGAGCTCTAGTAGAGGGAGATAATCTGTAATCTAATTAGCAGCATTATTGTCTGACTTTGTTCTTTCTATGCTACACCATGTGTTTCATGTGTGGTTGGTCTGTTTTCTCTATGGCTGGGCCTTGTGTTTCATAATTCAAATCAAAACATTGTATCACTTCACGTTTCACTGAGGCGCTCAGAAAGCGTAATTTGGGCATTATGTTGCTCAGTGTCACGTTTAGCTTGTGTGTTTTATCTGCAGCGTTTCTGTGGCAGAGGTCTGCGCGGTTGGCTCTGTGGTCTAATTAACAGCATAGCTAATCACAGCTTCCATTAGAGCAGCCCCCGCCGGATAATGACACACACACACAGCAAGGGGCGACAGCAGGAACAGCATGCACTGACATGGACAGACAAACACATACACCGACAAACAATAAAGCGGGCTTCTCACATACACGGACACCCATATGTTTGTTAGTGCTGACATTTTTACACACACACACACACACACACACGCTACACACAGAGACCCACAATCACTCTGTTCTTTTGTTGACTTTGTTAGTATGTCTGTCTTTGTTTACCCAGGTTAATATTTCATACATACAGCAGTGACAACAGTGACTGATCAGTCACTTCATTGTCTAATAGTCCTCATGTGTGACTTCAACCTTCTCACGTATGACCCAAAGCAATGTCTTTATTTCTCTTTAAATAAATTCAGGAAAAAGATGATACCCTGGTATTAGAAAGGTAAACCATACATAAAATATATGAAAAAAACTCATATCATATCATATCATATCATATCATATCATATCATATCATATCATATATGCATGCTTTATGTGTTTGTAGGGCACAAATATGTGTGCTGGAAACTCCTACAACTTATAAGCATATAACAGCAGCTGAGCAACTGGTGGGAACACAGGAAGGTGGGCTCAGCAGCATGTGTGTGTGCTTGTGTGTGTGTTGGTGGGAGGAGTGTGTGAGGGTAAAGCCCTGTTGTGACCTGTGCCCCCAGCCAAAGCGAGGGGAAGTAGGGGGTGACTGGGGGCAGAATGGAGATGAATGGGAGTGAATGGAAGAACTTGACTTGTGGGGCCAAAAGGGGACTATTGTACCTTCACCTATTCTCTTACACGCTGAGGCTGCTTGCATGTGTGTCTGTGTGTGTTTGAGCATGAGTGTGTGTGTGTGTGTGTGTGTACTTCCAAGATGGATATGGACTCCATATGAACAGGTAGGTCAAATACTAAAGGGAATGTCTTTCTTTTTAACCTTTGTCAAACAGCAAACTGCTTTCAGCATGTCTGAGGGAAAACCGTGCAATATACAGGGGTTGTTCGAAAATGCCACTTAGCGTGAAGAAAAAATAGATTCAATGGTATTTACCCAGAATGCCAAGTTGACCTCTCACCCTCTTGTGCATCCACTGTGACATGCAGCAGCTTACCAAATAAAAGAGGCAGGGAAAGAGCAGGAGATGGAGGAAGGAGGAGAGTAGGGCGGGGGATCCCTGCTCATCACCAGAACCTAAACCCAATACCTTCCCAAAACTTTGATCTTTGGAGTTTGGACAGGACACACACACACAATTGAAAACCACACGAACAATGAGAACCACACTCACATTTAGCCACAGGCGAGGTTAGACTTATCACACCTATCACTGAAATAGCCTATATCATGTGCAATAAGATGAAAAATGGTGGTGTCAACCCTCTGCAGGCACACATACATGCTTAACAGGAGATATTCTTGCAAGTTTTACAATTTATTCATTCCAGCTGTTTCCTTGGTAGTTTGAAAAAATGGCAAAGGCAGGTTGAGATGGTGATGGAAAGCGAGACAGAGAAGGCGGAAGAGAGAGGAAAAAAGCAGAAAGAAGGGAACAATGAAGGCTCATTGTTTGTTTTGTTCTGCTTTGAAAAAGAGGGAAGAGAAACGCTTCCCTTCTGAGACTGAATCACAGAGATAGAGGCAGCTGTGAGTGCATGTGTGTGTGCGTGTATGTGTGTGTGTATCCGACAGTGAATGGGATTTAACCCGTCACGGCAATGAGTTTCTTTACCCATCCATGGATACAATGAAACCAGCCGGATATCAAGCTACCCACCCACCCACCCACACCCAGACACAGGCATGCACACCTACACACACTTAAATACACACGAATGGACAATATTAATTATAATAAGTAAAAGCTTCGTTTTGACTGCTCGACTACAGTAGGTTCTGTCATCCCATTCTTTCTGTATTTCTCTAGTCGTTTGTGGACGCTCCACCGTGGTGGGCTTGGGTCAGTCTTTCAAAGTGTATTTGTGTGCGCGTGTGTGTGCATGTACATGTGTGTTTGTGTATGTGCAACAGACAGAAAGCAGAAAGCAATAAGCTGGCTGAAATGGTGCCATCAGAGCTACATGATTGATCAATTGAATTCCATCATGGGGACTGGCCAGTGGGATTAAATGGGTTGCTGTGGGTTACCAGGCTAAAGCATCACACCGCCTTTATCTCTCCCCTGATTGGTCTGTCACTGGACCATACACTCACACAGCTCCCAGCATCTGTATCTGAGTGTGCATATGTGTGTGTGTGTGTGTGTGACCTCAGAAGTGAAAGAGAGATTATGATTGTGGAGCGTGTTTGTAAGAGAGTAGATGAAAGAGGTTTTGTGAGTTGCGCAGAACTACGTGAGTGTGAGCTATAGATGCTATAGACTTGCTACAAGTCTTTGAAATAAACCAAAACCACTGTTTTTGCCAGTGTGTCAGGTGTAGATTAATTTTGATCAAGTTTTGAAATTTGGTTCACAGGCATCAAAGTGGGGAAATAAAACCCTTTGAGACCAGTTTTAGTCCTGTCATGCAACTATTTTCACAATTAGAATGTGGAAATGTACCATTTATCATAACATTAATTGTTGTCCAAGTTTTTTTATTTTTCAACATTTAAGAGTGTCACATGAGCAAACGAAATTCAGGTGATAACTCGAAAGCACAAAAAGCTGGCCAGGAGTCCCTCCTGTGAATGAATATTAAGATTAACAGTAAAATAGTTTTAAAATTTATGTGAAGAACGTCCTGATCTACCCTAGTTCCCACAGTTGTGAACACACATAATCCTTACACATGTACATTCTACAATTAGCTCAGTGTTTAACACAAAAGTGGTGACAAAATTATTAACAATGTGGCCCTTTTCACTTATGGCTTCTGTATCATCAGTGCAAACAAAAGACGTCCTTGTTAACCCGCCACTGTCCCTCTTTGGTGGATCACAAATACCAAACAGAGACAACTCCGCACCGTATCGTGTGTTTCTATGCAACAAGGCAGCATCGCGGAATCAGCTGAGAAAAGTCTATCTACAATACAAACTGCGACACCAAATGTTGAAAAATACAAGCCGATATTTTCCAGTCCAGAAGAAAATGAACAAGTTGTGTGTCAGTTTTCAATACTTACAGCCCAAAAGCTGTAGCAAAGAAGGGCAATGGCGATGATAATGTTCTCCCTGCCAAAAGCTTCTGCTAGTGTTGAAATGACTGTGTTTTCATTAACTTCTACTGGTCTTCATGCTCTGTTCGCCGGCCACTGCTTCCTCCTCTTATTCTTCAGTTTTCTCCAGGGCAGACTAGACACTTTAGTGACTAATGTCCCATCTGATGATACAAAGAGGTATTACAACTCAGATCCTTTGGAAATATAGAACTCGAAAGGATCTGAGTGGTATATCGCACGTAGGCATTAGTTTTTCCAATTCTGTCAATATTTTTAGTTACATTTTTTTATGCTTTAATCATTCTTTAGATACATTTAAAAAAGACTAACTTTAATCATGACAAGAATTCACCTGATTCCACAGATTTGACTTGTGGTCTTGGTGAGTCCTTTGCTTTATTTCCACGACTGGAACTTTTCCCACATTTCCAAAGCAGGGAGCAAGTTCATTATAAAGTCCCAAAGAAAACTATTTCACCCCACAAAGAAAAACAAACAAACAAAAAAAATCCATCCTAATGGGCTAAGTTTGGAGTAGGACGAAGTGGTGCGGCAAAGAGGAGGAATTGGGATTGGGCCTATTTTTGGTGATACTCCTCCAACTTCCAAATCTGGGATTCTTCACGGCTTCATAACACAGGTGCAGGAGCAGTTCCTGAGAGACACTGATGATATGCATGTACTTTGGTTTCTAGAAACTTAAAACGGCAACACTTTACTGGCGGCTGGGTTGATTACCACCAGCTATTAGTCTGGAGGGAGAAAGTTTTTTGCTTAGTTGAGCCTCAAAATTAAATACACCAGCAGAGTTACTAGCAGAGTAATTTGCTGAATCTTAAAGTCTCGGACAACATTTTCTTGAACAAAAGTTTAGAATGGAGCTGCGGCTTTACTGTGTAAGTTAACAAAGCTTATTTGTGACTTGCAGTGGATCCGATGACTGGGTTGATGAGTCATCATATGTGATTTCATATGTGAGGCAGCAGTGAGTCAATCTGAACATTAGAAGTTTGAAAATATATTATTGCGTGGGGTAAGGAGGAAGTCATTTTTTTTCCCCACTTCTTACACTATGCTTAATCACTGCTGTAATCTTCTATGCATAGGAATGGATCGTGGTGGAAAAGAAATCAGTAATTACTTTGGCTTAAGTACAACAAACTAAAACAATGAGAAATTATCATTTGATTTTGAGGATTTTGAATGTGGATGGTGGTAACACAACATTTTCAGTAAAACTCTAGCTTCATTCCCCGATTTCTTTCATCCTTCCTTCCTTCCTTTCTTTATTCTTTTTCTTTTTTACTACACCCCTCTACTTTTCTTTAAGGCACAAATGAATCAGTATTTTCAGCTCAATTGGAAAGAAATATATATATTTGAGGTCCCCCTCACAGCCCTCGCCACCTGTCTGTCATATCACTGCTCCGGACACACATTCACCCACATCCACACTTTGGTACACACCAAACCCACAGTGACCCCTTGGACTAAAATAGTCTCTCAGGAGCAGTTTGGAGCGATGAATTGGCTCTATATAGCAGGGGATTTTCACACTCGTCCCCTTTTTCTCTTTATCTTTTTCTCTCATTCTCTCTTTTCTAATCATTTGGGCTGCGACTCTTCAGAGTTCTTATAATTGTCTCGTTCAGTCCCTCAGCCTTGCAATAACTGCAGGATACGAGAGCTCACAGTCTAATACTGATACTGAAGCAATATATATTTGTGTGTATGTGTGTATGGGTGATACGACAAGCGGGGCGGGGAATTGTGTTTATATGAGAGGAGAGAGTGTACTTTTGAGAGATCAAGAAGGAGACTGGTACACTTGGTAATGGATTGCATTTGTATACCATTTTCTCTGAGTCTCCGAATCTATAAAGTCACTCAATTCTAAATCAGCTGCAGTTTATTCAAGTCTACTAACTTCTTTCTCCATATCTATCTTAGAGATTGATATCATCAACCCTAGGCACCACTCCTCTCTTTATTCCTCTGTTATCGTTTATTTGATTTTCTATCCATCATAAGAAGCAGACTCACAAACACATCCTTTATCTCCCTATTCTTTTCCTCCTCTCGCGTTTCCATTCCTCGGTTAAAGCATCACAAGAGAAGTTTTGAGAAATGATGTGCGCATCTGACTCTTTTTCAAGTACATTGGCTGACCATTTTGTATTTGATTCACCTGACATTATTGTGGCCTTATGATGGTTTCATTGTATCCTATTCAACATTAAAAAAAAATGAATGTGTATGTTCTGCACATGTGCTGGGCTCACACGGAGATTTGTTTTTATGACAGTGGTGTTACATCCCACAATTGTAAGATGAGCCAAAGAGCAAAAGACTTTACTTTCACTTTAATTTCCAGTTGCAACCATTCTAATATCACTATTTCTTCCTGTCTTTTGTCTGCAGCTTTGCAGGAGTCACCTCTGGCAAATGGGCATGGCCACAGCGGGCGGGACTTCCTCAGGAAGCAGATGAGAGGGGAGCTGTTCTCACCACAGCAGATCGAGGTACTGGACCGCCTCTTTGACAGACAGCCTCCCTGTCCGATCCAATCCAGCACTGAGCTCTATATGAGCCCTGACTCTGGCAAGGTAAGGGTGAGGCATTGTGCAGGCTCCTGGCTGAGGTCAAGTTTGGGCAAAAAAAAAAAACGGGCAGACATAACTATACGGTGCTCTGTTGAGGAATAGGTTTAGTGCAAGAGAGAAATGCCAAAACAACTAATGGAGGCAGATTTCAAGGTTAGTGTCAGCACTGACAACCAACTGGAAGATATATTATTTTGGGTAACTTTCACAGCACCTTTTAGGCATCCAGTTGTGCTGCTTCTGCCACAGTCATATTTACTGAGACAAGACAACTTCCAAGAAAAGTTTGATTCTTCATATTTTAGAAGCATGCTTTTGGTTCATTTAACAATTACTGCTGCTTGAGTGAGTGGAGTTGGAGATAAATGTCGCAATTTTCTCTATTTTGCTTGCTGCTAAGTAAGTCCATGAAAACACCAAAAGCAACAATTGAAGGGATTTTTTTCTTTTCTTTTTTAAGTAAGGCTGTGCGATCTACTGGCAGAGCCAAACAATTTTCATAGCCAGGCTTAATGAGCTTTTTTTTTACGCACTCGCCAAAGAAAAAGACCAGTGCCATGTATAGCTTTTGTTACTGTAAGCAAAAAGATAAAATAAAAGAGAGAAGAAGAGAAAATGTAAAAGAAAAAACAATAATAGTTTTCTTAAACTTATTTTCTACAGTAACTAACTCTTACTCAAACAGATATAAAAAAAAAATACGTGCAGGATTTGCAGCACGTGAGCTAATGCAACAGTGGGGCTCCCTCTTGTGTTTTTGCATGTGTGGTTAAAAATGGAGGTTTATTATCCAAAAGAGTGAGCAAAATCAGTCTTATGGGGCTTCTTGGCACAGTACAGTGGACAGTGGTCATAGTGCTTTCATTTTAAGGACATATCATTATTAGGAAGGAATTCTTATGACGAACCCAAAAAACAGCTTCTCTTGAGGGGTCCACAGAAGGGCGACTTTTTAGCATCTAAATGAAATCAAACCTCAATCAATTCAACAGCTTGAGCAAACGCTGTATGTAGTGAATTTCACACCACGCCATTTTTGCATCAGACAATTGTTTACTTTGTCACTATTTTCTCACCCAAACAGCGTCCATGTTGCTCAGCGTCATTGCATACAAAAAATAACGACAAAGTAATCAACAGCCTGATAAGAAAGTGACACAGAGTGAAATGGACTTTTTACAATGTTCGCTCAAACCACGATGAAATATTTGAGGTCTGAGTTGTTTAAGATGCTGAAAATATAATCTTCTCATGTCCCCTTGGGAGTGGCTGTCAGCTTGGTTTGTCCAATCAGAATTCCTCCCCGACTCTTTACACTTAGGGTGCTCTGACCGCTGTCTCCTGTATTGCAGGTAAGACAGTCGGCATGGTAACATGCACAGCTGAGTTGAACTACTTAACTTAGCCATTTAATTAGACCACCGTCTTCATCCCAGTATAAACGCACGGGAGCGGAATCGAGTTAATAATGGATAAGTATGTTTGATGTTGCTTAATTTTTTTCTAGTGTCATGTAAACATGACATGCTTAGTGACTGCTTATTAGTTCTTTGCACAGCCCTGTTTCAGAAAATACAACAAAACCCTTTAATGTCTTGATGTAACATTATTGTTTTTGTTGTACTTTTGTTTCCTTTATGATAACCTCTATAGCGGTCCACACAAATAAAAACACATGACTCAATCCCACTTTTGCAGTTCAAATTATAGAGTAGAGCGCAACAGACTAGATATTGCTGGTTTTTGGTCTTTTTGATATTAGTCTTATCCTTCAGTGAGTGAGTAAAAGCCAAATCACCCTGGCTAAGAAAATTGTTTGGCTCTGCCAGATGACAACTGTAGCAGAAACATTCTTCAAAAACTATGTAAAAAGTACAGAAAAGCTGAAAACATAGTGAGTCCTCATGGACAAATAAAGAACCATTTTGATATTCAAAAGCATTAGCAACATAAGTCCAAAATGATTCGTGCTGTAATACTAAAGCATGCTGAATAAGATCAATACGCTTGAAATTCTTTAGAAGCTGCTGATGCTGATCTACAAACATCAGCATTTCTTTTCAACTTCTTTTCTTTTCAAGCTATCACTATTATCTAATATTTACTACTTTGGTTTTAGCCTAAAGCCTGCTTGCTATGCCTTGCCATACCATGTCAATCTTAATGACATTAGCCACATTGCACAATGCATTCATACTGATTATTTCCTTTCATATTGCATGTCCACTCACTTATCTGAAAATGTGACGATCAAGTTAAATTTTCTTTGTTAGCCTGACACACCACTGTGAGTTCCTGTGGTCTGAAAGACACCACGATGAGACCCAGTCATTCTGGTCTATTGATGTTCCGATAATCTAGACACACTGCAGGGGTTAATGAGCACATTGACCTGTTTCTTATTATGACCTCACTTCCTGCTGCTTGGGGGACGGTGAGGGAGCATGCTGATGCACATGGGAATGAGCTGCATATGTGTGTGCATGTGAGAAACAAAGATGAGAAAACCAAGAGTGAGAAAGGGTGTCTGTGCGTCTTAATGTTGCATCTAAATTGACCTCCCGCCCTTTGCCAGCACTAAATTAATGTAAATCTGAGCGGAATAGACAGGTGTAAGTAGTACTCTGAATAACAAAATGAGAGCAAGCTATCATTTGTATTCTGCCTACCTTTTCTCAGATGTTTTCTAATCTGCAGACCTCCGCTCCATATTAGGGAAATATTTTGCTACTGTCTCAAAATGACACTTTTCTTCCATTGTCTTTTAGTTTCTTTCTTTTTTTTTATTATCCCTGCTTCAGGTTTATTTATTCAGTCAGTGACAAGGACAAGAGGACAGACACACTCTGGAGGAGTGGCAGTATTTGGAAGCACAAATAAGTGGCAACCTTAGACCCACACAGGGCAGAGTTTGGCTTTTTAACCCATTCACTTTCATTTGACCGACACGAAGAGTGTAGTGGCGCAGGGCGAGAGGTCGACAGGGACTGCCTGAAGTAGCTCTATAGACTAAAACTCAAGACTATAATACACATGATTCACAGGTCAGCGTCCTCTCTGAGCCTGGTCAAGCCAATGAGGTCGAGGTCTGGGATAGGGGCTTTAAAATCCGGGTCGCACTGGGGTCAAACTGGCTTTAAGCACTGCATTACAAAAGAGATGCACACACAAATCTAAATCACTCTCACTGTGCCTTCGCCTCTGTCAACGCCGCCCTTTTTCCCTGAGGGGATGATTGACAGTCATACCCTTAACACTGACACACTGACACACTGACAGCTACAGATCAGCTTCTTTGGTATGTGGGCTAAGGTGTGTGTATACATGTGTGTTTGTGAGTGTGAGCCAGTAGAGGCAGGGTGATTCTCAAGGAGGGACTGACAGTCGTAAAAGATGCCTGATAGAATTGACCCTGGTAGTGATGTTGTGTTGGAGTGACTTTAACAAAGTGTGTGTTTTTATGAAAGAAAGCAAAGGGTGGAGAGGATACATGAGCAAAGAAGAGGCCCAATTGTAATTGCTAACATGTAAACCAGTATACCGTAAGTTCAGCTCCTCTTCATTCTTTAGCTTTTTTGCACTACAATAAAAGCCTTATTTCTTATTTCACTGTACTTGAACATGCACAAAGTCAAATTGCTCACAAGGAAATCTCATGCAAACTGTCGACAATGGTTCCTCATTTATCCTGTTTGTCTGAGACCTTTTCTTTATATATTTTCCTCTAACAAGCCAGCCTTTTATCTCATCTCCCTCTCTTGCTCTTCTTCCTCTTCTCCCTGTAGTCTATTAAGCCCCACTATTAATTTATGTGTGCGTGCTCGTATGTGTGTCTGCAAGTGTGCCCGTCAGAGAGAGTTCATTTGAATTTCCCTTCAATCACTTCCTATTACCCAGCTGATAAATCAAGAGGGCTGACGGAGCCCCCACCCATCCATGCTGCCCCGGGTCCAAGTGCGCATCCCAGCACCAACCAAACTGGCTCCACTTGGACATAAGAAAAGAAGAATAGGCAGAGTGATGTCACTCGTGTTTTTTGTCAACTTGACTTGAGTGGTCAGTAGTCAAAACTCTCTAACCTCTCAATTACCACTTTCAATGTGCAGGGTTACTAATAACCCTGCAAATTGAAAGTGGTGATAGCTGAAGTGATAAACTGTTTATTAGCACATCTGTCAGTTTGTGTTTTATTAAATCAGTCGCACACATAGTACTGTCCAACCTCTATCAGTGACCATATGGTTACAGTGTTTCTATGTACAAAATAGAAGTTATTGCTTGTTACCAGTTTGCATTGGTAATAATTACTAGCTCGATCAGTTAGCACAACAATTAGCAAATTCAACTGAAGGAAAGTCTAAAAGCAGGATTGTCTGGACCCAAAAAGTATACACTTGAGTTGAAATGATTTTAACACAACCAGATGCGTATTTGCCTCAGCTGGCACTGTTTGTGGCGTATTGTTGGGTGTGTGACTGACACTTGTTAGCGGGATGTGCTCAGTGTTGGTTTTAATTTCATGAAGAGATTTGTTGGCAAACAGAACAATAGGAAATATGTCCAGATTTATTGCAATCCCCCTCCTACTATTTTACTCTGGATCAACAAACAAAGCAATGACTCTCAATAAAATATCAAATTGTAAAATTTGAACCAATATCTTTAGTTCAAATTTGTCATTTGAAATATTCAAACTTTTCACTGCCTTTTCCCTAGCAGAGATGTGGTCTGCTTGGCTTTGCCGTCTGAAAATGAATATTGTCCTCACTGCTGCCACGCTTAGTTTGAGTGTGGATAAATTCTTTCCCCGACAATCCCTGCCTCTGTCTGTGGGCCACTCAGGGAATTGTGTTTGTTTATAGTCAAGCCTTTTTCCATCAGGAGTACACAAGACAATGTGGCGAGAGGGAGAGAGAAATGGAGACGGAGAAATCGGGAGCTATTTGGAGAACGGAGAAAAAAGGAAATACTATTATGCAAATGATGCAAACCAGCAGGGCCAGTCGATTTGTGCTTCTGTGTGTGTGTGTGCATTTCAGTGGGACGATTAGGGCTCATCTGTTATTGATGTGAGATTTGGACTGAACTATTACCTTACCGTATCTGAGTCAGCGAACCAACCTGCTGTGTGAAAGTGAAAGGGTGCAAGACTGAGTGAGGTGTAAAATAGTGGAGTTGGTATCAGAGAGTTGAACTATTATGGAAAAGTACTTTTCAGACGTGTTGACGACTAAGACCGACTGTAATAATCATGTTATGAGAAGATCATGTGTATTTAAATGATAGAAATAAATGCTTTGTTTTAGTTGACAAAGAAATGACACTTTTACAGTAGTATGCTCTATCACATCAAATCAAAAAACTATCAAGAAGATGTGTCACTCCCATCTTGCCAAATGATAACATCAGGTTATTTTTATGTCAAACCATAATATTTTTCTGACCCCTAGCAAAGTAGTTTTGGTGTCTAAACTTAACAAAAGAGCAAGAGACAATGGTCTAACACAGGGCTGGCAAGAGAATGGAACAATGATGAAAAAAAAAATCTCATGCAAACTTGTGCATGCTGATGGAGCCTTTGTTGGGTAATCATATGTATCCATGGTTTCCAAAAGCATGAAATGACAACCCTGTTCACTTGCAACTGGGCTTACTGGTGTATTGCTTCAGTTAACAGCGAGGTGCTCAAGTGATCTGTCATGAAATTGACAACATGTACGGATGCGAATCTGAAGGCTTAATAGCTGCCCAAAGAATGCTCGATTTGAGGGAAATATCATTCCATCTCCACAAATAAAACCGATACAAATAAAAATGATCATGTTCATTTCCTGAACCTCTTTTTTTAATGCAATGCAGCACCTCGCAACTACTCACTTTAATATGTATAATGAACAAAAACTACAACCTTTTTTGACAATATCATAAAATCTGAGATATTCATGGCTTCTTAAATGCTAAACTCCCAGCTCCAACACGATACATGGAACAATTTTATTGGACTGCAGTAGATTTCTCAGATGTACCTAATAAAGTGGTTCATGAGTGTCTACTCATCTCCTTTCATGCCGGCCGCCTTTTCTTGTAATTCTCCATCCTGCCCTGTAGTACAACGCACCCACACCAGTATTGCCAACCCCCAAGTCCAACCCCTCCCCAGCTTGGCAGCTGCGTCCCTCCCCTTTGATGAGGGCTGATGGCGCTGTATGAGCGGTGGAATTGACAACATTTACGGGTGCGAATGAGAATGATCCATCTTCCTTAGCGGGCCTGTCACCCCACTGGCCAAACTTCATCATGGCCAATTACCACGGCAGACCCCTTCTTCTCTGCTGCTACTGCTGCCTGGCCCTCATCTACACATGGATACATGGACACATTAGATGCCATGATAATAAGACAGAGTGTGGCCAAGACGAGGGGGGGGGGGGGGGGGGGGTACAGGGGATAGCGTGTTTGATTGGGTGAAAAATAAAAAATAAAAACTGCCTGTTTGATGGGTTAAGTGTGAAAGACAAAAAGACCTTAAAAATGTGTCTGAAGTCTAAAGAGGAGGCAATGTGTGTGTAGTGTACAGGGTGAGCTCTTATTTGGCAGGTCACAGTCCAGTGGTTGTATTGTGTGTTTGACGAGCAGAGGGGTGTTTAAGAGGTCAGTGAGCACAAACAAACGCCTACACTTAGAGCTTCACATACACACACATGCAGACGTATTAAAAGGGTCATTGCAAAACTCTCACCTCATCACCTAAAGGAAATTCTGATTGGTGTCATTAGTGTAACCCCCCCCCCACACACACACACACACACATACATACATAGACACACTGTTCAGCAGTAGCACATAGGAAAAGAAGGTGTGAAGAAGTGTGATTTTCAAAAAAAAAAGGATGTTAGTACTTCAACATGCAGATGCAAGGAGTTCAACACCAGCTGTATGTTTACTCTATGCATCCATTCCCTATATTATAGGCAAGATATGTTTAATAAAGCTGTAAATAAAGTTTTAACTTGAGCCATCATTATTGAGAGACTCAGCTGCTTTTAAATGTGGAGCTCTGGTGACTCCAAGCAGCTTAGTAAAATCAGCTGTTGTGGCCTCCTGGTTTTAAGTTTAATCCTGCACTGCAAAAGCCACAGACAGCCCTGACCGATGTACTGTACATACTGAAGTGGGCTCAACTGATGATCCAATCGATCAGAGTCACGGTGCTCTGAAGAAATCTTTAACTGTCCTGAAGAAACCGCTTTTATTTTGTTGCACAGATGTGCGAATGTAACATGATTATGATATCTCTTTCTTTTCCACATTTCTGAGAGGTCAAAATGCATGAGGGTAACAGTCAAAATGAATAAACAAAGTAATTCTATGAAATTCTTCAGAGGAAATCCCTTGTTCTGAATACCTGGTGTACAAATATATCCAAATATTAAGCAACTTACAATAAAATAGATTCAAGAGTGAGCAAATGCTCTCACACACACAGACAACTTTGCACTGCTAACCATTGGCTTCTTTGCCATTGACTTCCATTCATTGTTTTCAGACTAACCCAAACCCTCACAAATCTAACCTGAACCATTACTGGTTCATGTCTAACTATTACCTTACAACCTATGAATTCGCTCCTTAGCCCAAACCTTAGCCTTGACTGCAGAAATAATGATCTGCTTAAATAGGATCATTCTTTGGTCCTCATAAGGACAACTGGTCCCACCAAGGCCAGTGATTTTACCAAAAAAGGTCCTAAGGAGGTAACAACAAAACAAGAACATATACACAGTTACAAGAGAGGTCATTGGTCTGTCATGAATGTAGCAGCCCTGAGATTCTTTGCTGGTTAATCCATATTTACCAGGTCATCAGTGCCAAGACATCACTATAAATCATCACTTACACTCACACACACTCACTCATAATCTCTCACACAGAAACACAGATTTGGCAGAGAGATGAGGATGTATGGGTCATGGCTTTGAGTCGGGGTCAAACACCGGTGAGCGGACAGCTTTCATTAAGCATCCATACAGCAGCACTCTGGCCTGTCTGTGTGTGTTCCAGGAGCTGCTTCAAAATGCCGTAATGGATTCAAAAGTCATACCCCGTCATACATTGCAGACATCTGATTGTTTCATTTATGCATTAACATACTGTTACATTTTTGCATTTTCCAAAGTGTCTCTTATTTATGATTTGAGCTTACTACAGTGAGAATGAATGTTCACCCTCGCATCCAGATTTGGACATTTAAAACATGAAAACTTTGTCTTTGTATTATTGGCTTTGAATTATTTTACATAAAACATTCCCCACTGTCCATAAGAAAATTCAGAACATTTTGGTCAAGTTAAACAACATCCTGTATTTACTGTATATTTGACACATCAGTGTAGAGGATTTGAGAGTTTGCAGAGGAGAAAACCTGTACAACTAAATAACAACCACATATTGCTTTGTCATGTGGTTTTGAACCTCTATAATGTGTGTGTGTATGTGTGAGTGTGTGTTAAGGTCATTGGGGGTCTGTGTGCATGTGCGTTGAGATGATCACTGTTCTTATTGTTGTTGGTATCTGGGGAGACAAGAGGCTTTGTGTTAGCCATGGTCTATGTAATGCCACTGTGTATGTGTGTAAATGTATATGTTTGTGTGTGTATGAACTGTGCACATCCTGAGTGTGAGGATAAAAGGGATGAAGAGAAAGCGAAAGCTGATCCTGTGGTTATAGACTGTTGGACTTGGTTGTACAGTAAATCCCTGTCTTTGTAAACAGATCAATGAACTCTCAGCTGTAGGTGTGTTTCTCTATGTCAGTATGTTTGTGTGTGTGTGTGTGTGTGTGTGTGCTTGTGGAAAAGCTCCTTTGCTCTTTGCTGTGAGGAAGGTGTAAAATATAGTGGGATACAACAAACAGATTGATCACTGCTGTAAGCAGCCCAGGGCACAACTGTGTCTACTGTGTTATATCCAACATACAGCATCGTGATTTGGATTTGTTGTTTATTAAATCTGCTCTTTTCCGCTTTTTGCTTCTTTCCAGACGTCAGATTACTCAGCCATGGCTTCACTTGCAGGTGGACTGGACGAGATGAAGAACAATTTGGCCAATCCGGGCTCAGGAGCAGAGTTGGGAGCCAGTGTGTCTGGTCCACAGTCTTACTCTCTTGTTCCAGGTAAAAAAGACTTCCGGCTACTAACTGCACTTTTGTTCGGAGTAACATTTGGTCACTTTTTAAAGTATTTGAAAAAGAAGGTATACTTAAATGCTCCCAATAAAGTTTGTGTATAGCTCGGTTAATGTTCTTCAGATAACCTGTTTTAGCTGAATTGAAGACACAATTTTCCTTCCTTGTGCAGATGTGTTTTTTCTTGCTTTTTCCCACCAGAACGCAGACCTACTCTGTTCATTATATCTATGCATTTGAGCCCTTTTTTATTTTTTGTGGCAAAGCCAGTCTTGCCAGTTTTAAACCAAATAACATTTTATTATGCAAAAAGATGAGAACGATTGCACGGCAGCAATAGTACCTTTATGACCTCTTTAATTTTCAGTACATTCAGCCAGAAGGAAATGAACAGCCTGATGTTAATAGATACTATAAAATCACTATTCTCTTTTATGGCTACAAAAAAAAAATGCAAACAGCATGATGATGAACTTGGAGAAGATGAAGGGAAATACTTCTTTTCAAAATGAAAACAATCTTTAGCCAACCTCTGGTTGTGTCATCCTCATATCATGAAAACGTCCATAAAACAAAATTAAAACAGATGGCATTTTGTACTACTATTAAAACACACACAATAAAACACAGAAAGCCAAATGTTTTTTTTGTTGTTTTTTTACCTCAGCAATGTCTTAAACCATGTGATCTAAGTGCTTAAGTGCTTAAAGAGCTCAGTGCTTTGGATCTCAGAAGAGGGGAGGAAAGGGGGAAAAGAAAGGTGTAAGGATGGAGGAAAAGTGAGTCTCATCTATTCCTCTTTCTCCACTTAGGGGCACTGGGAGAGGCAGTGGTTAATTAAAAGTAGACCAGGGAGCACTTGGACAAGGCTTTGACGCTCCCATCTGTAATAAGGGAAATCATTGATCTGGGAATTTGGGATACTTGGGAATGGGTTCTTTTTTTTCTCTCTGAAACCACCGAGGGATATTACCTGCACATACCAGAGAGGAGAAAGAGACATAGACACAGCGAATGAGAATAAGAGAGAGGGAACAAATTTCCATTTCTGCTTATGCATGCAAACGCACACATTCATATTCACATACACACACACCTTCTAAATAATATGCATGCATTTCTTTGCCTGTTTTTCCCTCTGAATAGAGCTCCCTCTAGGGGATGAGATGTCTGTGTGTTTGACGCAGTGTTATTGCATCCTTGAGGTGTTGATACCCCCGGACACAAGCTCAGTCCTTCTTTTTTAGACCTTCCCAAATCTGCAGGGCATTTTCTTTTACCCTGAACCAGCAACAGTGCAAACACACAAAGGGACACATTGCACTCCCTCGGCCCCTCTACGTTTGACATGTGTTGCTCTGATGGTTGTTTGATGAGGACGAGTTAGATCGGCAGACAGTAAGAGAGACAGAGGATGTCTGTTCATCTGTAGCTGCAAGTGAGCGTGGAGGAGACTTGTACTTGTTTGTTGACCTCTAAAGCAAAGCAGTGGAGAACAGATACATCAATACAACTGGCATACATATGCACAAATACACTGCGTGCACATGAACACACATATGCACGGACACACATCTCTGAGGATCTGGCCCTGTCTGCCCCCTCTAAGTTGGCTGTGGAGAGTCCATCTCTGCTCTTTTCCACCCTCTTCTCCCTCCCTTCCATGCCCTGTGCACTGACCCTGAGCGGATGAGTAGCCCGTCTGCACTAATGCCTCGCTGTCGCGTCAAACACTGAGAAAAACTTTACTACATGAGACAGGAGAGAGGAGGCAGAGAGGGACAGAGGGAGGCTTGAGTATAGAGAGAAAGAATTACATGCAGGGAAGAAAGTGAACAGGCAAATGTGAGGTAAGGAGGACAGAAAAAATTCGATAAAAAGAAGCAGAAGCCTCTGTAAATTTTCCTGATTTGTAGCCATGTTCTGTTTCCTTTATTTCTTACTTTCATCCCTCATTGCTCCATTACATCAGTGCATGACTGACACTCTGGTGTGGACTGTTATTGATATGAGAAATGATGTAAAAAAAACATTATAATAATTCAATATACAGTACCTTGTGTAATAACTTCTTTATTTCTTAAGGAAAATTTTCATGGAAGACCTTTTGAGTAACTTAGGTCCAAATCGATTGATAATTGATCAGTTTCTTGTTTTGAATGTCTGATTCCTTAATGATTGTCTGGTACTTTGGTAATTGAGTATACATCTTGAATAGTGACAACAATTTCCATTATGAGATGTATATCGTGAGATGTCAGCATATCTCTAGGCTCTGTTTTCTGACAGGCAGCACTCACATTACATGACAGCCATGTTACGCTGGAAAAGTAAAATGTATAAACTGTGACTAGATTTTTCCATTCTTTTAAGTTGGAACACTAACCATGTACTTAACTCTTAACTCTAACCCAGCCGCGGCTATTCAGAGACAACACGGGAAGCCAGACAGCCTCTCCCATTCTCTGGCGAAATTGCTACATCTTCAATGTTAAATTGACGATAAAACAGTTATTCACAAAACACAAGATATGCCCAATACTGCATTTACTTTCATAACTACAACATGTTGTCCTGTAGCTTAATGAAGTGATTTGTTCTGAAATCGCCGCCGTTCACTGAGGAAATCATGTTATGAAGCCGCCACTAACAGCCAGGCTTCCGAGCCGAGGGCTGCCCGGCTTCGAGGAGGGGGCGGGAGAGTCAAGTTTTTTTCTACAATTCTAGGTCATCATTGGCTAAATCGACAAAAACTCATCACTTCCGAGGCTGCTCGGCGTCTCTGGGGGTAGATTAGACGTGGGCGTGTCAATATGAGGGGCTGTGTCGTGATGATTGGAGTTAGTGTTTGTCCATCATGAGAGAGAAAAAATGCTCCACAGATTCCGATCCAGCCACAGATCCAGCCATTTACAGTCCTTAGATTCGATCATACTTGATTTTGGCCTTGCTGTGTGAATTTTCAAAGTCTATACCTTCTTTCTGTGTATTTGTTGGGCAAACTTGTCATACTAGACACAGCTATGTTATAACTAATTCTTTTGAACTTTTCTATCTTCTGCTTTGGGATGGCACGAACCACTACAACCCTGAACGCGTAATATGGGCTTCCCCTGTTTTAAAAGTCAGCAGCCGCCACTGCTCTAACCACTCATAGGCCAAGTGTGGGAATGATTCAGAAAAGTTAGGAAAAGGAAGGGGGAGGTAGGTAGAAAAGTGCGGTGACAGTGGAAAACATGATGTCTTGAACTAGCAATCTCTTGCATCTAAGTACAAGTATTAGCAGCTTCTGCTATCCCCTCCTTCCTTCATGTATATGTCCAATTAAGCAATATACGTATGAACATGCATTGTGATGTAAAACATTGACGTGCTGACGAATTGAAACTGAAGCTGTACCTGTGTAAGAAACTAGTTGTAGTTTTGCGCTGCAGGCCAACATAGCTATTTCACTTTCAACCATGAGTCATGAGACTGCTAACACACAAACTGTATGAAAACACAATGAGCTACTGGACACTGTAAACCTTATGCCTGCTAAAATGATCCTGTTGTGAGCACACTAACATTAGCATTTAGCTTAAACCAAACAGCGTCACAAAGGCGCTAACATGAAGAAAAGTTGCCAAGATTTGCACAGAGCGGGCATCTTAAAAATGAAGCCCCTTGGTGAGTGGAAAATTACTCGGCCATATGATTTCTAAATGACCTCAAATGGTCTTATAGCATTTCTGTGCAGCATGTCTTTCCTTAGTCTTTGTGGACCATATTATTAAACAAGAACACAAGAGAAAACATGATGTCATTTTAGAATATTCTGTAAACCACTGAGCAGTTTATTAAGCAACTAATAGTACCTCTTATTCAATCAGTGACAATTTTTAAATGAGTATAAAATTCAGAGGCATATGGTTATTTACATGTGATGGTAATTAATACTTCCTTGACCATGGCTCTTGTTCTTAAAGTACTTACAGCTCTCCTTTCTCTTTGTATTCCATTGTCCATCCTATTGTCTTTATTTTGTTTCATGTTATTATCCCTTCCCTTCATCTTTTATGTTCCTCTATTCCCCCCCCCCCCCCCTTCCCCCCGCCGTCCTCCGCTTTTCTCCCCCTCTGCCTTCTCTCAGTTAGTTAGTGGTGGTTAAGTGGAGGGGAAGTGATTGGAATTGATGGTGTTAGAATCTGAGCTGTTTATGATGATGATAAATGTGTGTGTGCATGCAGCAGGAGGAGGTTGCTGATGGGTGTGCATGTGTGTGTGATTGTGTTTACATGATGATGATGAATGGAGGGCACCCTGTTCACGCACTTCCAATGTCTACCGCGTGCAAACATAGAGAAATGATTTGGGGTGACACACTGTCATGTAGTCTAATGCAGTTATATATCCTATCCACCGACTGACAGATAGAGAAAGGAGACGGAGGTAACGAGAGAGTGGGGAGTTGGTAAATTAATAGATGCCAAAGGATGGAAAACAAGGAAGGAAGAAAGAAAAGAAACAGACTGATTCTAAATTAGCTGCTGGAGAGTGTATCATTTTTGTAATACTCATTTTAATGCTCCAACATACAGTTGGAGAGAGTCTTTTTATATGACTGCTGTCAAGGGGTGGAAAGTAACAAAAACTTTTCTTGTAGTTGTAAATGCACAACAGCATGATAATGAATGATGATAAAATAATGTACAACAGGTACATATGTTAATATGAAAACATGTTCAATTTTAGGTCTTTGTTAAAAAATACTGAAATGCAGCAAAGTCATTAAAGTCATTTCTAACACCTGTGATTAACTGCCATTGATGCTTGAATGTTTCCCATGAAAAAGGACTGTGATACAATGGCCCTGAGGTCAAATTAAATAAATAAATAAGTAAATACACAAATGGAGAACATGACAACATTTGCATACACTTTCTCCTTATAGTGATTAATATTCTCATTATTAATTTGATTTAAGAGGTTAAGAGACAATACAACAATGTTAAAAGTGATCAATATCTTTAGGTATACAAGCTATTACTAATATTGAAAAGGGTCTATAATCAAGTTAAGCTAACACTGGTTTGGCTGGCTTAGCTGTGGAACTGTTAATGTCCTTGTTTTCTGTGCTGAAGTTGAACATGTCTCAGGTGACGGGGTGAACAGTATAATGCAAAGTCAGAGTGCTCTGCTTCAGTTACATTGTGGGGCGTTTTTAATAGGAATTTTCGTCTCTTCACTGTTTACACTGCTGATGCATTACCTTTTAAGACTATTTTTGTGGGAGACAAGAGCACCTAGTCTGTGGAAGGTTTTTCTGAGCATCCTTATCTCAAAGTTCAGCCTCATATATCTACATTTCCTAATCTCTTCCTCTTCTGTGAAAGTAACATTCAAGTTTCTTTAGTTTTTCGGCTGCAAGTTGGACAAAACAAGATCTCAGCACTTCATTAAAAACACCCTAAACCGTATGGTGCAGAGCTATAACTGATAAATTCGATGGCACTGGTGTATAAGTGATTGTGTTGATACTGATGATGACACTGATAGCAGTAAGACTTTGATGACAGGAAGCATATTTTTCATTATAGGTCGAGACCTATCTAGCACAACTCTGCCAGGCTACCCTCCTCATGTCCCTCCCACCGGACAGGGCAGCTACTCCACCCCCTCCCTCACTGGCATGGTACCAGGTGAGTACAACCGCACACGCACATACAAAAGCATAGCACATTATAACAATATATCAAATTCAATTCAGTTCAATTCAGTTTTATTTGTAAAACACCAATTCATAGCAAGAAAGCCATCTCAGGACAAAAAAAACAAACAGTTCTTTCCAAGCAAGTAATAGGCAACAGTGGGAAGAAACGTCTTCTTTTAACGGGAAGAAACATCATTGTCTGAAGCAGGCTCAGGGAGGACGGCTAACTGCCTCGACCGGTTAGGGGGTGAGGGAACAGGAAGAATAAATACATCATGAGACAGATACGAGAGAGACATCAATAATCAAAAAAACACAGGCCAGGGTTTGTTGATGGTCAGGCTTGGAACTGCAGACTCTGGAGCCAGCCCAACCCTTAGCCAAGTTTTCTACCTGAAAGGTTTTTGATTAACATGTTCAAGACTTGCTTCTCGTTACCAAAAATGAGGGAGAGCCTCGCAATGAAATAGAAGATAGATATATGCTGCCACAACATCACCATGACATGAATGTGTCCACCTATACTGATGATTTGAACTCACTCACTCAACAGGAGTATTGCCATTTTATGCTACTTTGCTTTTCTTATTCATCAACAACCCATCATGCCAACATATCTGTACTTATGTATCTGTTAAGTTCTTTCTGGGTGTGTATGTTTTGTGTGTGCGTGTATATGGGTGCGTTGGTCCTCAGAGAGTGTACTTTGCTGCTACTTCCTCTGTCTTGTCTGTCTACACTGAGGCTGACAGTGGTCCCTGAGGGCAGCATGTGTGTTTGTGTGCCATTGTTGTGTGTGAGTGTGTGTCTCCCTGTGTATCATTAGAAACCAGCCACAGCAGCACAGCTGTCCCTCCTCAACATTAGTAATTTGTTTTTAATGAGAATCACCAGTGACCCACGACTAATTCATTCATTCCCTTCCACTCCCTTCCACAGCGCTTTTGTGTTTCAATCCTGGAACACTATTCTTGTTCTGACTTCTCTTTCGCTCACACCAGCAGCGGTGCTCATGGTCAGTGCGAAGTAAGCTACTCAAACATGAAGGAAAAAACACAAATGGTGCGGTGGAACAAAGTAAAAACAGAGTTGTTTACAAGTTGCTGTCTCTGTGTATTCCCAATAATTCAGTATATGACACACACACACACATTCCAAATCTCCGTAGACATGTTGAAACAACACGTCTAAAGATGGGTAACCCTGTCGCCCCGTCCTCCTGTGCTCACCCCGTCCTGTCCTCAGGTTTGACAGTATATTTGAGTGTGTGTTTAGGCCAGTGTATGTGATTGTTTGTGTGCATGTGTGTTTGTTTTTGACAGTGTGTGTGTGCGACCTTGACATTGAGCTGCACAAGGGAGACCTCTGAGCCTTCTTTCTCCTCCTCTCTCCCCTCCGCCTCTCGTCTCCTAAACAACCTGACACGTTGCCGTCACTACGGTGATGACAAGGGAGAGGATGTTCGCACCCAGGGGTGCCATGGAGACCACATCCCGACCCCACCTGACAGACGCAGCTAAACATACACCCACATAAGTGCGCACACTTGCACAAAGAGAACTTGTATACAGACACACACAAACAATGTCAATGTTTCAATTTCTCTCAGCGAGTTTTCAAAGCTGCCTGAATCCATGAGCTGACTAGAATTATTAAGGGAGATAATCTACAAACTTTGCCTCTCCAGCATGTTTTATCTCAGCACCTCTCGGGTAAATTATCCTCCTTTTTGTTCGCTCTGTCTCATATCATACCTTCATTAAACAAGCAACCCTCTTCTGCCGTTCTCCTTTCCTCTCTGTCTTTCTGTCTTTCTCTGTGCAGCAGGGGGGCTGACACTCAGAGGGGGTGTAGGAGAGCACTGAGGCAGAACCGACAGAACGAGAGGCAGAGAGGAGGAATGGGTGGAGGGGGGTAGGCTGGAAGGAGGGGGCATCAGGGTCTGTGACTGTCAGCTATGGGAGAGGGATCCCCTGGGAGAAGGGATGGTTCAGGAGAAAAGAAAGAGCAAAAGAGTGTAAAAGGAGAGCAAGTCAGCAGAGAAATGGGGAAAAAAAGAGAAGATATGGAGAAGAATGTTGTTTTGATGTGAAGGGTGATGGGCGGGCTGTAGTTGGGCAGGCCAGAGGACAAGTGAGAAAAATAAAGAGAAAAGGATGAAGGGAGGAGACGGAGCAGAAGACAAGAGGGAAGAGTAGACCCCAGACAGCGGGTAGTAAATGAGGGAGAAAAGCTACACTATCATCCACTGTATGGCAGGGCCAGTACAGTCTCGCTGAGCTCTGCAGTTCAGTCACTATCAACTAGTCTGCATTATGTTAAAAACAAGGCAAGGCAAGGGAAATGCATTTATATAGCACAATTCAGCAACAATGCAAGCAGCTTCTCCGTGTTTAGTTTGAACTCTGGGGACAGAAAGCAAACCTGTTCTGAATAACCTAAGATGTCAGTAAGGTTCCAAACGTACCAGAAGTTTTGAAATGTTCTCAGGCTCTGCACCATTTAAAGCTGAACCAATAGCAGTATTTAAAATCAACTCTTTAGAATGACCAGGAGACCGCTGTAGTGATCAAGGAACTGAACATTGTTCTGGTCTTAGTGAGGACTTAAGCAGCAGCACTCTGAATCAGCTGCACTCTGAATCAGCTGCACCTGTCTAAGGCAAAGGAAATGGTGTCAAATTTCTCCTGCATGTACGCTTTAATTTGTACTGAAACTGGCCCAGGTGTGCTGCTGCACAGTCTTCACAATACATGTTGCAGTTTTTGAGCCAGAAGTAACAAAAAGGTTGGCACGCAGAAGAAGAAGAAGTATGCAGAAATTAACAATGTCTGTAAGAACTGTAACAATGTCCAATTTCCTGCTCGCCGTGGTACCAATTTGCCACTAGCTAAATTGTTTGAATTGACGTAATAGGTCAACCGAAAAAAGTCCAATCCGGACAAACTGAAAAGGGGCATATCATCATCTCGGTCCTCTGTTGTTCCTAAACATGTTCTGTTTTGTGCTTTCTTTCAGGTGGAGATTTTTCCGGAAGTCCGTATTCCCATCCGCAGTATTCCACGTACAATGAGTCATGGAGATTTCCAAACCCAAGCCTATTAGGTTGGTGCATCCCATATTGTTGTTGCCACCTCTGGTTACCAGAATTGGATCAATATATCACTATATGAGTGAAATTTATTTAATTCAGCCTCATTTGCCACATACATTACTTTTCATTCTCTGCTGTACCTCACAACAGAGTGCATCACACGCATGTTAATGGTTCTGTGGAGGGACTTCCCTTAAAATGCTGGCAAATAATGTGATAATGCATTTGAAGAAAGGGCGAGGCACACTTACAGTGAGTGAGGAAAGAACAGATCAGGAGACACATTTTGTTGTACAGGTCTTGGGGAGGATACCGTCTTTGATCACGTGTAGTTTTATGTTGGATGCAGTTACTCTCATAATGTAAACCAACAACATTGTACATACTTTTTGCACGTGTTACAAAATACTTATTATTTTATTATTGATATCAATGAACCAAAACTGATTACTGGACTCTATTAGGATTTCTTGTACTATATCAATCCTCATCCCAGTTAATGTAAACGCATAGACACCACTGCCAGTATTCACATCCCTGCATCAGAGGATGTTTAAGAGGAGACATTAACATTCAGCATCAAAATTATTGTCTTGGGAGCCATTTCAAGGGTCACGTTTAAAGGTGAGACAGTCAGGGGGTGATGGCATTAAAGGTCAAAGTTAAGATCAGGTTGTGATTAACTATAGTATATCTCCTCCCATTCCTCTCCTCACCTCTCCTTTCCCCTCCTTCCCTCCATCCCTCTGTCCCCAGTGTTTCAACAGGATTATGGGTCTCTCCTGGGCACGGAGATCGGCTGCTCGTCCAGTCTCTTCACCAGCCAGGCAGGACAGATGCAAGGTAGGTGGAGAAGGAAAGAGAGACAAATGTGAGGGTCTGGTACACGTGCAGACAGAGGATGGGGAAGAAATGAAGAGGAGGACAGGGAGCTTTAGTTTGATAACGGATGAGTGGACACATAATGTGGATACAAGATGCACATTAGGAGAGACTGAAAGGTTTAAGATTGATGGTAGGGGAGTCGAGAAAGGCAGGGATGGATATAGGAAGAGGAGAGAAAATAAGAAAGGGGAGTTTAAAAAAAAGAGGCAAAAGGGGAGAGAGGGCATCTGAAGTCTTGAGTGAGACTAAAGAGTTTGTCAGGTTGGCTTAATGCCTCACTTCCCCAAAGAGGCTCCTGAGATTACCTGGACTGTGGACAGACATAACCTGTCAGCACACAGCTAGTCTGATTGATGGAAGTGACAGAGACAGGTGTGTGTGTAAGTGATTTTTTTTCTACGGTGTGTGAGTGTGGGTTTCTGTATGTCTTTGGGGTCACGGTATTGAATTGACCTCCTCCCTTGGGAGAGAATAGACTCCAGGGATCAGTGGTGGTAGAGCTGTACTCAGTGTGTCAACTTAGACAGTCACTTAGATGGTGTCTGTGTGTGTGTGTGTGTGTGTGTGTGTGTGTGTGTGTGTGTGTGTGTGTGTGTGTGTGTGTGTGTGTGTGTGTGTGTGTGTGTGTGTGAGAGAGAGAGAGAGAGAGAGAAGGAGAGAGAGAAGGAGAGAGGGTATACTGAGCCCTCTCTATTGGTCATAAATGAAAGGGAGACTTTTTTCTGCCATTAGCTTCATCAGCCCATGTCATCTCATCCTTTCCTTTCACTACTCACATTCACAGTAAAATATAATCTTAACAGAAAATTGAAGCAGCTCATTTCACATTTACACTGTATTTGAACAGAGAATTCAGATTTTTTACAACCTGAGACACATTTTTTTTTGTCATTTTAACCATCATTCTTATCTGTAATAGAAATAACTCTCCAAGTTAATTGCTGAGATCAGTGAACAAGATGACATTACAACTGTAGCTGGTTGAGAAAAGAAACGAGAAGTAGACAGACATATAAGTTTTAAACAAATTTTTAGATTGGTCAAATGTACTCGGAGGACAATGTACTGACAATGAATCATGACCTTTGGGGGGATTATTTCCCATATTTCAGTAGTACTTAGAGCCAAATAGTGATCTGAAGTGCGTGACATTTGGAGTGATCTAAAAAACCAATGCATCTATTAATAACTACAATTCCATCAGAATAAAATTGTATAAAAATAAATAACAAACTTTGTGTTTTTGTCACTGTAGAATGAGCAGTCTACATACAAAAACACTGCGGGTAGTCATAATGCAGAGCCATGTTACAGCAGTAGCCCAGAGGGGACAGTACAAAGTGATGGTTATTTATGTCAATGTTTAGGATTAAATGGGGGTATTTGCATTGGGGACATGACTTCTAAAGAGTGCACATGTTGTTCTGAATTTTCAGGATTTTTATGAACATTTACCATTATTTCTACCTTATGAGTCACACATGTGGGCAAGAGAGCAGTTTGCAACAGAACTGCACAGCTAAAGGCAGAAAACCACCATTACCAGATGTATATTAACACAGCTCACAACTCTGATACTTTGTTTTGTTTTGTTTTATGTGATTTGCTGCCAATATGATGCAGTTTTAAGTGAGCAGTTTTATTATATTATGGATAACTGTAGAGGATATTATTAGCTGAGATCAGGAATGGACTTTTTCCACTCGCAGTGCAAGCCCACATACGTTTAAAGGGTGCCCCTTGCTTTCTTGTGATGTGGTACAGATGTCAGACCACATGTATTAAAGATTTTATGCTTCCACATCTGCTACTCACTTCAGACAGTGACTAATGGCAGGTACTGACATAACAAAATAATAATGATTGATAATTGATTGATAATCTCATCAAACTTCAGGGCCCCTCCAGTGTGACTTTTTTTTTTTTTTTTTAGAAAAGAGTACAGTTAGAAGAAACCCCTTCCCTCCCCCTCCCATCTTCAAACAAGAGCTTTTCAGCACCAACCTACCTACTGATTTTTGTATCAATCATGAATGATAGAGCAGCAACTATCATTTTAAAATATTGGTCAAATTTCAGCCATTTTAAAAACTAATAATATTCACCCTAAAATTATTAAGTAAACAATCAACAACTGGTTGTGCAATTACAATATATACAATACAATTTAAAGATTGAAAAAAAAAAAAAAGATTTTAGGTATGCAGAACTTGGGAAGATCTCCAATGGCTGTCAGGAGAGCCCAAAATGCTGGTCCCAAAGCGCCTCACACTTATAAATATCATGTTATGAATTGCTCTTAACTTATAGAGAATAATATTACACTTTAAAAAACATTTGCTGAAACTTGTGTTTGTGTTGTCTTCGCAGGGTCACCGTATTATTATAGCGCAACATCAAGGGGGGCAGGCCCTGCTGCCACTGCAACAGCCTCAGCCTATGATCGTCATTGACCCCTTCTGAAGAGAAAGGAAGAGGATGATGAGCAGGAGATAAGGGAGGGAGGGATGGATAGCACCAGCACCGCTCAGTGAAAACTTACCTACGCGCAGACTACGACGCAGAGAAGATTCCAATTTTTTGACGTCAGTGAAGTTTGCATTTTCTTTGGCTCTTAAACCAACAAACACAATCCTTGATTACAGCTCAGTACTGTCAGAGTATACATTACACTGAGGATATAGGACTTATTTTGTCAACAGGTACATATGATAATATCTATCTTGTTTTAAACCAGTCATACATAAACCTGAGAGGTCTTATGGATTATGTGTGCACCATTGAGAATACATTGTGATCGTCCGAGTAAAATGTTGTGTTAGCAAGGTGTGCATATTTTCAAGCTGATTAGAACTAAATCAGTTTTTCAGGCAGTATTTTTATGACTTGACATCAATCAATTTTCTATGCCATTCTACAGTGGAGTAAAAGACAATCCAATCCTTCTAAATTTGAATGACCAAAATCAGCCATTTCTTTATTCTATTCTCTTTGCTGTAGATTCAACACATTTCCTCTGGGATTACAATGTCTAATAAACAAATGTTCGCTATGCCCCACCCCATTTGTTACTTTTGTAACTGTTACATGTTCCATTCTTGCCGAGCACATATGTAGTAAATTTCGCCTAATTTTTAAAGGAAACAAATATTTTATTTCAGACTGAGGAAGACAAACGTAGCTTAGCTAATGTATGTAAAATAAAGATGTACAAAAATCTAAAAAAGACAAAGCTACAAACTCTGTTTGTAACCATCCAGACTTTAGGAAATCAGGTGACGTTGTATAAAGAGTGATAAAGTCCATGTTTGATGGCAGATTGTAATGGATGAATGGTAGAGACGCAGGACTTTGATTCAGGAGACTGAGGTTTGTGTCCAACTTGAAATCAAAAGTCACTGTTTACTGTGTATTATCATTTCTTTAATTTTCAGTTGTTGCTTGCTAAAGTTTGAAAGGTTTAAAGGGCCTAACGAAAGTATCGGAGCTGAAACAGACAAAGAGCTGATCTGTCTTATGGATGGCCTGCGTGTGGCAGATATATTCTGCCAAAGCCCTGAAAGGACAGTGTAGTCTGACTTTGCTCAGAATCATGGTCCTTACTGGAGGAGGACAGCAACCACAGCTCATATGACAGGGACAGATGGAACTCAGATAGGACCTTAGGCAAGAATGCCAGGTTTGGACAGAGGACAACACCTGACTTGTTGGGAGACTGAGATTGCAAGAGGAGCACGATCTGCTGGGCTAAAACCAAGTAAGGATCTGTGTGGTGAGCAGTAGGATTAGGCAGCCTTAGTGGATGGTGCAATGGCTTCCTGCATATTCCCCACAACAAACCGTAGCAAACCTAAGGCCAGGAGCCATCACTATGCTATCTGTCCTGACAATGACATAGAAGCCTCTCACCTTTGTCAAAAAATGACAGTGTGCAAGGATCAGTGCTCTTAACTCCAGGACATTTATGTTCTTGGTCACCCAGTGGACAGTTCAGTGTCTGTTGACTCAGTTTGCGGGGATGCATCTGTGAGGACCAGTTGACGAAAGACCACTGGTCCCAGAGCATGCCCCCTGTTCCTCCACCAACATGCCAGAGAAACCAGTATCTTGGTCTGGTGGGATTCATGTGGAGACAGGCCCAAACTGAGCAGGTGCCCAAACAGGCTGCAAGAGGCAAGAGGAGCAATCAACCATAGCAGCCATGAGACCCATGAGATGAGGGTAAGAGTCCCCAGTCAACCCAAGAGGTCAGCTGAAAGCGTGTGACGCAGGTTTGAAAGCCTGCTGCCTTTCTTGGCTCAGAATGACAGCCGCTGTCCTCAAGTCCAGAACCATACCCAAAAATATTGTCAGGGCTTGAGCTTGCTCTTTTGGAGGTTTAGGTGGAGACCCAGGCCTTGAATGTGCTCTAAGAGCAAAGCTATATGATGGTGGCATTGCTTCTCTAAGACAATACAGACCAGCCAGTCATCAAGATAATTCAAGATCCAGAGCCCATGTTGCTCATGGGTGTAAGGACTCCATCCATGCAGCAGATCAATGTCCAAGGAACCAGAGATATGCCAAAAGTCAGAACCCGGAACTCAAATATTCTGCTTTCAAAACCTATTGTCAGAAAATGGCAGTGCCCCTACCAGATGGGTTCTCGAAATATGCCTCCTTGAGGATGATTGTGGCAAACCAGTCTCCTGCAGTGAAGGCTTATCTCACTTTGGGAACTGTCGACATTTTGCACCCCTGAGGTCCAGAACGGGTCGAAGTCCGTCATCCCGGTTGGGAACCAAGAGAGAATCCCCAGTTTTGACCTCCCATATGGCCCGTTTCTTTCGGAAGGTTGGACAGTTATGTGGACAGTTTTATGGGCAATATCCACACATGCACCTCCTTTACAGAGGTGGGAGTTGTCATACTCGTTACTGGTGTTCTCTGGAAAACTGTAGGTGATAACCATAGGTAATCGTAAAAGGGATCCATGGGTCTGCCTCAATAGCCGACCAGGCATACCAGTTAGCTTCAGAGGAGAACCCATAGGCGGCCTCCACCACAACCCACAGCCGTCAGGGGAAGATGGCTGACAAGGCTTCCAGAATTGTCAGGAACAAGGGGTTTGCATTGAGAACCTCTGTGCTACTTTGAAAGCTGATCCTCCTCCTCCCCTTCCTTGCCAACGGCCAGTGCTCTTATGAATAGCCTTCAACTGGGGCCTGAGTTCCCATGGTGCAAAAACCGGGACCAGAGGGATTGGTTGAGATTTAGATGTCCCAGCTCTTGAACCCCTGA
This sequence comes from Odontesthes bonariensis, assembly GCF_027942865.1. NCBI lineage: Eukaryota > Metazoa > Chordata > Actinopteri > Atheriniformes > Atherinopsidae > Odontesthes > Odontesthes bonariensis. Next base: position 9,118,116 of record NC_134509.1, read on the forward strand.
CTCGCATTGGCATCCCCTGTGCATAGCAGCAACTTTCATGTGTTATGTTAAAAAAAAATAATGTGGTTATTTAATTGAATAGATTAGATAAAGCTGGTATAGACATTTTTTATCTCTAATATGCACATTGTAATGATAGGTATGCTTCTTCACTAAATGCAGCTTGGCCAGTGTTGGAGATTGGCCTTGATTTGTTATTGTCAAATCTGCCCCCACCAAGTAAAAGGAGCTTGTTGTTAAGGTATGATTGGATTATTCCTGTTTAGGGGTGGGGTTTAGCGAACAGTTTTAGTGGTTGAAACCAGAGTTATGGGAAAAAACATAGTTATTCCCCAATAAGGAAAACTGTACCCTCCCATCATGGATATATTAATGAGAACTGGATAACTGATGCCAAAGATGGCACCCGCTCACTTGACAAGAAATTGTTTAACTAGTGAGCCAAAAATATTTTTTGCATATGGGTTTGCCACTGTCCATGCACAATAGTGTTTTCATCCAGTGGACCTGCATACATTTTTAATGATGTAACCAAAATAAAACTTATTTCCTCAGACACTGGGGAGACTTTATTATCTATAAACCTCATAGATTCATAAAAACCACAGACCTTGTTTGGAGTTTGAGCGGTCTTGTCGACACTTTGAAAGGTAGCATGTTTATTTTTGGTTTATAGGAGGGCTGCAGGGGATTTTTAGTTGCAATACTGCAGATTATAACTTGGAAAAAGTAAACAGCAAGCCTGAGTGATGGCTCTGTTCCCAGCTCTCTTAATACATCCATGCCTCACATGCACACTTGCATTTAAAGTGGTTGTAATGCCACAAACTAAAATACAGGCCTTTTAGTAAAGCACAGCCTAGAATCTGAGCCCTCCACTGTAAAATTACAGAAAAAAAAACAGTTTATACATTCATGTCAGACCAAAATCTATTCTACCAGGTTGTGTTACTGTGCAGGAAGGTGCTATCCTACCTCCCCAGCCAAGATTTAGTAGTCCTGATTAAGAGCTATTTATAATGGAGGAGACACAAAGTAATATATTAAGAAAAGTTTCTGCACTGCAGTCTGTGATGAGGGTGAATGCCTGTAATGATTTATGATAGTGACATGCTGTTGTGCTAGAATAGTGATGATATGATAATGACAATGCAGTGAAATACGAAACCTGAAAAACTTTCATTATAAGAAGAAATCTTTGTTTATAAATGTGATCAGATTGTGATTTTCCTGTTTATAGTTTGTTGCCTGGTATCAGTCGACACAGGTGCCACTTAATAAGATGCCATTTTTATCCGCCTCCTGAATGATCAGATGAAGAACCAGGAACAAGTGGCACCCTCTCGCTCTGTCTCTCTTTCTCTTACTCTTCCTATTTTTCTCTTGAAACTCCCCAAAGAAGGCCCCCCCCAGTGGATCGGCTGACAAAAGCACAAAGAGACTCAATCATCGTTCTAAAGGCGCCATTTTTGACTTGTTTCAGAACCATGTTCCTCTTCTCCCCTTTTTGAGTGCTTGTCCTTGTGCTGTTTGACTTGACATCCTGAAATAATTCCTATAAAACATTGCTTTTGTGAAAAAATTATGGGTAAGTTTTTTTTATTTTTAAAAAAAAAAGTGTTCTTGTCTCCTACATCAGTTCTGCGCTGTGACAATGTTTGACCAGGGTTGAGGCCTTACCCATCATATTCAGAGTAGGACAGATTTGCCTTTCAGTGTGTTATCCCTCCCAAATGTCAGAGGGCCCCACTATCTCTATCTTGTGAGAGGGCAATGTTTTCCTTAACCCATGTAGATTCTTGTTTTCATTATGTACACACAAGATTCAGTCAGTAATCAGTAAGAGAGGTGAGAAGTTCCAATGTCAGTGGCGCATTCAGTTTTTCACATTTGAATTTAGTGTTGGACTTGTCTTTACGATAAAAAGACTAAAGGTGCGTGCTGTTCTCTTAGTCATTGTCTGAGAGTGTTTACACATTTTTTGTTTTCTTTCTTTGTTTTGGGTGACTGACTGTAGCGGATCATTGCTACTGTGTAGTTTTTATTAGCACCAAATCTGCAATGTGAAAAATAAAATATAGCTATATAAAACACAACTATGAACACTGAAAAAAGCTGTTAGTTTCTCAATCTTTGTTGTATCTTGATTTTTTTCAAATAGTAATAGAGTTGATCCTTTTACATTTGTAGACCTTAAAAGTTGTGCATACACAACTCTAAAGAAGATTCTTATGATGGCCCACCAGCCGAGCTGCCCGTGTGCAACTTAGCAGGAGCCTTTCCTTCCTTCTATCTTTTTCTCTTGATCCTTCGAAGGCATTATTGAACCTGAACCACACCAGCTGAAAACAAGGACAGTGCCTTTAGTTTTATATGTCAACATCCCCCTCACTGACCGTGAGTCACTAAAACAAGATTAAGCATCCCTCCCTGCCAGTCTTACAAAACTCGGATCGCCTGCCCAGGCAAACACAGGGTTGTAGATCATGTAATGCTTCTCACAAACAGTAATTTCAGCACCAGGTCAGACAGTAATTTCCACAATGCATCGACAGAAGCATTAAAGCTCTGATAACAGGACCTACATCTGATCTACTGCCATCACAGTCCTGAAGTCCATGAATTTGGATTTTTCAGTCGCAGATTTGAAGAACTTCTTGTCACTCATCCGCTTTAGAGATGCTCACGACTTCACCTGGAAGTCACAAGATGTATGAATGAGATTATTGATTCAATATTTAGCATTCTTATTGCTCTGTTAGAATCTATTACTTGGACATGGACAAGTATGTTTTGATGTGATGCGCTAGGTCTTTGAACATGGATACCTCAGTTCCAAATATGGTGGGCGCTGGTTTGCTAATTTGATGATAAGCTTTTGTTATTTTGAGCATTATTTAGAAAAACACAAAGTATAGCAGCTACTCACAGGTTGGGCTGAGGTATGCCAAGCACAGTGTAATAGCCTTCAGCTCAAGTTTGTTGCCTTCACATCAATCATGTGGATCCTTGCAGACTTGAGCGAATAACGAAATTTACGTCTCTTGGACTCACATGAACAGACTTTTAGCCGTTCATCCCATATCACATCTGATTTAACCTTACATTTATGGTCATGTTCAGGACAAGTTATCAAAATATTATGTTCTGGAGGATGTTGATAGAAATACAGATGCATCCACTTAGAATAGCCTGCTGGTCCATATATGGGCCCTTCGCCTCCCAGCTCATTGTGTGCTAAATCATGGAGAAAGAGGGGGCCTTCCAGTGGATGGAAGGTGGCTGGAAATTGGATGCATTTGGCTGGGAGAGGTAATTCTGAGTGGCAGCATCTTCATGCAAATAGTACATTCGTGCATTAACACAAGAACTCAGGATTTGAACTTGTTTCATTCATCTGACATTATTTTCCATCTTTAAAGTAAAAGGATCAGTTGATGGGAGGATGGGTGTCCTCCCATCAACTGAGTGTATATTTTTTGTTCATGTGACAAGTGGATCTGTGATGGAAAGATCCAAATTCAAGAGGACATTCATGCAGGGCCACGATACGTGGGTCATGTATCCCACTAAAAAAAGGCACAAAATATAGCAAAAAGCCAAGACGGTGATGACCTACTGCTTAACCAGGGCATTTTATAAATTAAACAACTCATTCCAATGACAAAGCAAACACATTCGTACACACACACACACACACACACACACACACACACACACACACACACACACACACACTCATCTGTAAATGCAACTAGGCATTGACTGTAAATCTTTCTCGTTGAAGGGTTAAATCCAGTCAGGCTTGCTGTATCCACTTGCCCAAAGCAGCAACATCAAACAGGCCAAACTCAGTACCTATTATCCAGTATAGCCAAGAATCTGGTGGAAAGTTAACAGGGTCATTTGTTAGCTATCATCTCATAGCGACACAGCTTGCCTTGCCATCACTTTGACTGAACTGGTTACCATGGGGAGAGAATGGATTCTCACTGGCGAGCAGTTGTTTCGACTGGTTGCTGTGACATTGACTACTGGGATGATGGGGGACTTGTCATTGCGGGTGGTACTGTAGAAAGCATGGCAGGCAGAGGCCACACACACACACTAAAATAAATATTAGTACAGACACACATTCCTTCCCTCCTTTTGTCCTTTGCAAAGTGGTGATCGCCCCTCCTCTCATGCCCCCGTGGTCCCCAGGGGAGACCAGACCTGCTGTGCCATCAGAAGCTCATCCCATCTTTTCGCTCCCCCTCCCTCAGCCCTAATCTCATCATATCTCACTCGTCTTCCCTCCTCTCTCCTTTCCCACACCCTCCCACCCCTATAGGACCGACACACCACCAGGATTAGGAATATTAAAACTGTTCTGTTGATTCCGGGCCTCTGACCTTCCTGAAAAATGTTGCCCCCCTATTTTTTCAGGCCTCGCTGTTAATCCTCTTCTTCCCTTACTTTTCTCTATGAATATTCAGACGTGATACTCACTGTCCTGTCAGGAATCATGCATTGGAATGAAAAAGGGTTTATTTTTTGTTTTTTTGGGGGGGTCAAAAACAATCAACAGTTAAGATTCCATGTCATAAACCAGTTTCCTTTCATGTAGTTACAGACCAAGAGACCAAGAAACGCCTGTTTAGGATGGAACAAAGACATTTCATTCCCAGCACTTCCACAGTTGCTTTCCATGAATTTTGATCCCAGCTCCAAGTCAAATAGGAAACAGAAATAAATGCAAATCAGTTTTTTTCCCCCTTTATTATTATTTCCTACCGAGTGTGCACTGCCTAACTGTATCTCAATATGAATCCATGAAGATGGCTACTGCCTTCCTAAACCTGAGGGGAATTCAGCATCACATCTTGACAGCAATTAGTGGCACAATCTGTTTCATGCTTGCCGATATAACTAGGCTGGACAGATCTCATGCTGAAGTGTTACACTGTTCTGTACATCTTAATATTATTCAACTGTGGAAGAGGGGTAATACACAATACTCAGCCTACAAAAATCGACTGTGCTTTTTTAAGCAGATGTTTCAATCAAAAAAAGAAAAAAAGCTATATAGATAACATGATTTTTCACCTTACTGTGGCCTTTCGTGTAACAATCTGGAGTTCGTTTGTGTCCATGGCTTCCTATCTGGGGTGTTGAAGAGATATTTATATCTGTGACATTTTGGTAAAAAATTCAAACAAAACAAATAGACAAAAAAAAAGAGAACAAACAAAAGACAGACGAATTCGGTTTTAACAGTTATGCTTGTTCTTTTCGTCCAAATCCAATCACAACAAAAAGAAAACATATCTGTAACATTCACCAAAGCCTGGGATGCCTGTTTTAAATAACAGATTCTTGTACAAAAACGTTTAAAATAGCAGAAAAGACTTACAGATACAAACAGAAAATGAAGATAAGTAATGCCTTCTAATATTCTGGAGGGGCCGATTTAAAAAAAAAAAAAGATAAAGAAATGCTTCTTTAAGAAAATGTGTATGTTTTTTATTCAATTTTCTAGTAGTTGCAAACAAAAGTTGGTGTTTTTTCTCTTTGTGTGTTGTGTGTTGTCTTAATATTTGAATGTATTTTACTGCAGTGCGAATTTGCCAAAGATATCATATCACATGATTTCTCGTCTTTTATCTTTTATCCCCCCCCCCCGACCTGTGATTGGTTTTGTTCAGAAAACTGGAAATAAATGGTGAATTTGATATTATGCTTATTTTCTATATTTCTATTGTTAATATTATTGTTATTTTATTTCCTGCCATTGAGTTTACGGTGAAATATTAAATTGCAGTTTGCTTGATGCATCTCTTCATACTTGGTCTGTGTACCTGTCCATCTGTCCACCCGAGTGACTGTTGTTGGTGAATTATTCCATTTATGTACCTGTAATGTGAAACTAAGAAGTAATTATTTGTAAATATTTGCCATAATTTTATTGGTCCTTCAGAATAAACATAATTTTTGAAGTTAAGATGCTCTCTGTGAGTTCTCAGCGCACATTTAAATGTTTTTCAATAAATCACATCCTGTTCTTGTGTGAACACGTTCATGCCAACAACAGAGCTGCTGGTTGTTTCTATCTAACATGCGACCCCCACAGCGCTTGTTTCATCCTGAGGACAAACATCTCATCTCACTCCCTCCCTTTTCTCACCACACCAATCTGAGTGAATGGAGTGTCCCAGTGCTGCAGTCTTGGCTGCTGGCCGAGTCCAGGAGAGGGCAGAGGTGTGTGTGTGAGTAGTGTGAGGAGGAGGAAGGGGGAGAAGGGTGATAATAGGACACAAGCTACGACATGGCAACAACATGCCACACACACAGAAAACAGCACATATCCAGCTTGAGACATAGGCTAGTCTGTCCGCAGATTGGGTGACTGCCCAGGACACCAGAATGGAAAACAACACGTGTGTGTGTGTGTGTGTGTGTGTGTGTGTGTGTGGGAGACCTTGTTTTGGTTCCTTGCCAACAAAAGGCAAACCAGTAAGACTGTGGAAGAATGCATCGTAGGGTAAAGGATTAATACTTAACAGGAAGTGGATATTCAGTGTTATTCCTGCCATCAAGGCTACAACGACCTACTGGGGAGCTCGAGGGCAAAAAATGAGCAGCGGACCCCTAATGGGTGCTTCCACACGTGTTTTTCTAACCCTTTATGTGTTTTTCTCAAAGCCCTTGGGACGAAGCAGTACTTATGAAGTCCCTGAGGGTTTTTATTTCTGTACCACTTCTGGGTTTCCCCATAGTAACTTTTCTGTTACTTCACAGGCCCTGACGATGTTGTTAAATCCCCTTGATCAAAATGAACAGTTAGTGTGTCGCTCCAGCCCTTTTACAATACATTATCAGTTTGGAGAAGTACTACAGATAGAGTCGTGGATGAATAGCTTTACTGCACCAACTCCTTGCAGCCTCTGTTTAAATCAGTACAGAAAGTTTTGTGAATGCTTTGGACATACTTTAACAGAGTTATTGTGGGGTGGAAGTATCTCCTTTCTTTCATAAAGGATGCTCCAGTGTTTCCTCTGCTGATGGATATAATAACTGAGGCATTGAAGTTCCTGCCCTTAGCATTTAGAGAACTGAAACAGCTCTTAACCTGGCTTCCACTTAGATACTTCAGATCATTTAATTCAGTGAGTTTTTTATGGATTTTGGCGCTTTATCCTCTGTTATAAAAACAATTGTTGTCATTGCTAATGTACCAACCAGCTTTCGATCAGTGCCTAGTTGAATTTCTGACACAGAACCCCCCCCCTTTGGGAAGGTTCCCCTCAGTAAAATGGCAGAGTTGAGCTCAAAATGATAATGAAAACCACTTATTTGCTACCTTGTTTATCTCCTTTTCACACTGGACTCATTCGATCATACTTTAAAAAGGGAAAGGAGATGATGTCATGCTACAATTTTGTGCAGCATCAGCACTCATGGCAGATTCAACGGTTTTTAATCATACTAAGGCTGATTTAGTTAAACATGGGTACAGCTGAGTAAGTGTGAGCTATCATTATCAATGCAACTTAGATTTGATATATTACCTGATAATGATATATATCAGTATTTATAATATTAAAATATACCATCTTGGTTTCAACCGGAACGGATTTGTTTCAAAATTATTAAAATGATGGCAAGAAAAACGAAAGGAAATTATGAGTACAATGTTTATTTACAAGTATATTTATTCTGATTTTGTTTGTTATATGGAATCCTGAAAATTTTGATTACCCCTTAAGTTAAACATTTGGCAGATAAGCCAAAAACTGGGTGCATGGTGTTACAAAATAAATAGTAACATGCTCTTCAAAGTTGTCGGAAACTGTTTGATGGGATCTTAATTTTGCATAGTTTATCAGGAAGGATGTCTACAACACATTTGGCCATATTATTCAATGGAAACAGTGTTAGTCTGACAGCTGGTGTACAAGCTGTCAGATCGAAGTCTGCTAGCTAAAAAATGTAGTTAGTCAGGAAACAGTGCAACACCCTTTGCCCTCTTTACTCTCCTCCAATTGCTTCCGATTACATAACATGACTAACTACTGACATGTTCTACTTCTCCTTCTCCTCAATTTCATCTTCCTCCTTCTCCAGCTTCCTATACAACAGCAGAAGATAGATAACAGCGGTACTTATGGAGGCCAAGAAGTCATGCAAATTAACGTCAGTCAGCGTTGTATATTTTGGCCCTCCAGAGCCCCTGTAGGGAAGAGGTGTGGGGCCAACTGAATATAATTGGGCCCCAGATGATTAGTGAAGAGGGCCTCATGTAGGAGAGAAACCGGAGAAGAGATACTGAAGAGGTATCAGGAATGAGAGAACAAGATATCCGATTCAAACCGTATGACAGTCTATGATTAAAAAAAATGAAGAAGGCAGTAAGAATCTGAAAAAAGTAGATACAAAGGATGGAGCAAGGTAAGTTAATACATGTGTTTCATGTTCATAACTTCTGCTGCATTTGCCATCTTTGCTGTCTTGAGTATTTATCCTCTGTTCATGTGTTAGGTGTGAAAATATTCGTAAAAATGTGATAAAAGCACTTAAATACAATGGAGAGAATTATTCTGTTTACATTTAATAAAATCCTTCTACGCATTTTCAGCTCTGGGCTTATTGTTATAGAGTGTGTGCACCAAGAAATTTTTGACTACAAAAAACTCATTAAAAATTGTTTGTCATCATTTGTAAGTGGAGAAGGCAAAAGGCTAAATTTCCCATGTTTTTCACAGTGATTATAGCTTGTTCTACAGTTAATTGCCAACCCAAGACCATCAAGGGTTCTGACGAGAGGATGCGAATCCACCAAATAATGGTCAACATCAAGTCTTATTGTAATTTTTTAATTCCATGTCCAAAAACAATATTTGCATACATTGCAGATGCATAGAAACTTCATCGCTTGTATGTAAAAGATTGATGTTGCCGCCATTATGTCACCTTATCATTTCAGTCTCAGATTTTACATTTTAGATGTTGCCATCCTGTTTTTTTTTAAATTCCAGCTTTGATAAGCAGGTGGCAGACCTGACCAAGACCTTGCAGAAACTACACATGGCAGCAATATGTTGATCGCAAAGCTCTCTAACCTCAACTGAAAGTCAACCCCGCTTTGTTGTCTACTTGCGAGATCATCATAATATCAAATTACTTAAATATATCAATATTGTGTTTTATAAGGCATATTTTAAATCGTGCGATTTGATCTCAGCTGATATAATCAAAACATTATTAAATGCATGTTGGATTTTGTACTATTTTTTAAAAGTTCCTTTGCTATTATTTTGAGTTTGATTTAATTACAAAATGAGACCAATACTGCCCCCCCAAAAAAGATATATGTGTATAGATATACATACATACATACACACATATATATACATATGTATATATACACATACACACACATAGCATCCCAACTGTTTCTATTTCCCCTTCAAAGGCTTGATTTTATCACCCTGCAAATCAAGCAGATCCTTTAAAAATGAATTCATTCAATTCAGAGTCATAAAGAAGTCAGTTCCTGCTGTTCAGACGGTTTGCTCATCAAATGAACAGAAACTCCTTGACACACTTACAGCGGTAAAAATCTGGTTTGACCTTATCACAGAAGACATTTGGATCTCACACAATGAACCGTCACATGCTTCTCATTGCCCTTTCCAGCACCGTCCATGTTCACACACACTCACGCACAGAAGTCACTAAGATGTAAAACAGCTGAAAACTGAGTGAGACTCGTACAGAGTGCTCATGTGTTGTGTTTTACTCATTAAGGTCTTCCGGACACAAGACATGAAGTTAACACTTAGTTCCTTTTTTTTACAGCTCGACCTGTCACTCACAGTCACTCTCTCACAGATACTACACGTTACAAATGTCAGACATCAGACCAGAGTTTGTGTGTATGTGTGTGTGTGTATGGATGTCGGACCATTGACAGGCATGGAAGCAGCTTGTTGAACTAATAGCCTAACTAATGTGTCTACATTCCCTCTCTCCGCCCTACTCCACCCCCTCTTCTCTCTGCAAAACTGACATCTCTGCACTGAGTGGAGAGACGAGGGAGGGAGGAGAGGAGGAAACGGGGGGGAAAAAAAAGAGGAGAGAAGTGGGTTGACAAGCGGCAGACCCTATCGCCCTCCGGTCTGACTCCGTCTATCTCCCCTTTACTCCCAGAGGGTTTGTCTCTAAGGATAGTGCTATGATGAATAGGCCTGTCTGCGCTAACCTAGCAGAGACCAATTAGAGAAAGAGAGAAGAAAAAGAAGAGAGATAGAAAAAGAAAAACAATGAGAGAAAGGGTAGTAAAGGGAGAGCAAAGGGAGAAGTAAAAGAGGTGGAGATGAAGGGCAGACAGATTAAAAAAGACGTAGTTAGGAGGACTGGGTAGAGTGCAAAGTTTAGGTGCATGTTGGGAGTGCTGCTGTGTGTGTGTTTGCTGGCGAGCTGTCAATGCTGAGGGAGACTGTGTGTGAGAGGAGCTGGCCTCCCAAGTCTTAACCTCATCGGCTGCCCTGGGAGAAGCTTTGACAGCAGAGATGCACAAACAGGACCTTTCACCAATGTTCTATGTGTTCCTCCTCCATCTTCCTGCCAATGATTCAGTTAGTCCTAAAACTTTCAGCTGTCAAACTCCTTTTCCTGATGATGAGCTGACAGATTAGATTTCAAGGGCTAAATATGAAAAATTAAATGAATAAATATATGCACTACAAAGTCAAAACAATCAACACAGCATGAAAATACTGCAAGTACTGAAAAGCACAGATGGAAAGACTGCTGTGGCTCCCAACCCGAGAACACATTGGCCTGTCCTACACTTGCTATTTGTTTGGTAGTTACCTCAGATATGGTGTAGCTATATACAGTCTGTGTCACATAATTCTACATCATTCATCCACTGTGAACACTTGTTTGTGGCAGTTGCACAAACACCACCCTCTCAGAACACCAGTCTACAGTTTAGGATGCATTTTGATCAGGCAAAGAAATGCAACTTCACTGCTGCGTCTTTAACAACAACAACAACAACAAAGACCTACACAGGAGGATGCCGAAAGATTTGATAAAACCCCAGATGGGATGTGCGAGAATGACTCTGAATCAAACTCTCTAATGATGAATTTTTCAATCCCACAAGCATCACAAACATTTGCAAGTCCTAAACACAAGAAGATTCTCCTTCTCTATGATATGTACACAGAAAATAGCATAGCTCCTGTCCGGATGGGGATCAAATCCGACAAACCTTTCCCTCCCTTTGTCTGCCAAGCAAATTTTCCTCCTAACAAACATTCAATAAATTACCTCCCCTCTCTCCTCTTACAAAACAGGACAACTCTTCCTCTCTTTCCTCAAGATGATCTGTCGTCCTTTTCCCATCTTTGATACAATTACAAACACCCAGCTTCCCATTTATCACCAACAATTAAACAGCACCGACGCAGGCTACTTCATAAGCAGAGGCGAGAGGGTGAGTGGAGCGGGAGGAGACGAGTGTGAGTGGAATGAAGTAGAGTCAACAGTGAGAAAGAGAGAGGAAGGCTGACAGCACAATTAAGGTTTTTAATTCTCTGCTTGAGTGGGCTGGTCCAGTCTTTATGCTAATTAGGATGCCACGGCCATGTAATAAATCTCTATGATCCAGCCTCATTTCGCTTCTGTCTGTGTCTCATTCGCACGCACTCGTACATCCAACAGCATAGAAAGTTCACCCATCACTTTTAATGGCTACACCCTTTGCAAGGAGTGTTAATAGTTTAGATAAAATTGTTGTTTTTTTGTGGAATTTTAATGCTTCCCTGAGAGCCCCAGTTTGTCTGCTCATGCTGTTTACTGGTTGGGCAAGCATTTGCCGCCTTGGCTCAACGCCTCCACCACATGTAGTTTCTCTCCCTGTTAACTCCCTTTATTAGTGTTTTTCAGGAATGTGGTTTGCATGCCCTGCGCTGTTGGACTTCATTGTATAAACATGCAGACATTAAAAGCACTGACCATGAATGCAGAATATGTTTGGTTTTTTTCCCCTTCTTCTCTTATCCTCTCATCTGCATTTGACAGACATGTCTAATGACAACATCTGCAGATGGGAAGCAAACAGCACAACAATCCGCAGATAATTGGGAGGCCACATTTAAAGACGACAAGAAAAAAAAGAGAGGGAAAGATAAGTGGACAACTGCGGGCCCTTTGTGACTGTAACAACAAGCAGATAGGTTTTCACCCTCATTTAGATCACAAGGACTTGTACTCGTATTCTTTTTTATTTTATTTCTTTATAAAGTGTCTCAAAACCAATTTAAATGCAGAATCTACATAAAAATCTACCTCAGTTTCACATTCATTAAATAAATGAAGGTAAAAGCAGGTCTAAATCAACTGCAGTGGTTTTCTAACTAAGTAAAGCACAGTAACGCCCCTCTACAGCAGAACTCAGCCCTGCTGCGCAACTCTTCGACCACTCGTTCTCAGTCTGCTTTTTGTTGGACTCTCTTCTGGTCTCCTCTGCTGAAACCGCTGCTGGGCTTCATTTTGTTTGATTTCATTGACTGTGTCACTGTCGGCCATCTTGTGCTGGGTGAGGGTCAAAATGGCCACCGCCCCAACCACCAAGGCCACGTGAAGCAGGTACAGGGTAACATAGAGACATGTCACCAGAAGGGAGATGTAGATAGAGGCAACACACCAAAGAGCAGCCAGAGGCAGCAGCAGGGAGTGATGGAGGGCGCTGAGGACGAGAGCTGGGACGGACATGAATAATCTGAGCAGCGTGGAGGTCATCCAAGAGTACAGAGACAGAGGCGATAAGAGGAGAGATATCACTGCCTCACTCATTGATACTGCCTGCAAGATAAAAATGCAACAAAGATGTGTAAGATATAGTGCTGATGAAAAAAAAAAAAGGAGTATGTACCTCAGAAGCTGCTTGTAATTGTGATTCCTTGCACCTGCACATCCATTTCTACAAGCAGCAGGCACAGAGCACTTTTATCATCAATTTTAGAAAATTAGTTTTTGTCCATGTTTTTCTTTCAGCTACCTTTTTGGCTGTTACTTGCAATATGGTCCAGAGTGTTCAATGTCTACAGAGCATGATAATATGGAAAAATTCAGAAAGTTGGGGGAAACCCCAGTTGGACGCATAACCTACAACCTCAGTCAGCTCTGCATGAGAGACAATCATACCACTGAGATCAGCCTAGCCACACTGACCCGGGAGTACACTGGAAAAGCATCTGAAGTCTGTCTCTCTCTATCCAGAAATGTAACTGAAAGCCATAAAGTGGAAATCATATTTAAACTAAGCACAGAATCTCTGGGCACAAGTTCATCTAAGACAGACAGAAAGACAGTGGAAATGTGTTCTGTAATCAGATGAGTCTAAGTTTTAACTTGCTTTTGTAAAAAAAAACAACAACAAAAAAAAATGGCATCTGGTTCTTCATGCCAAATATCACCAAGACTGCCATCAGTGAAAGGTCATTGTGCAACAGTTTGTCTGTTGCACAATGACAATAAAGCTTTCCAATCTAATAAAAGCTAGAGTTTGTGGCGGAATTAGGATGCATCAGTGCCCATAGCGTGGGTGGTTTACATATGTGTGAAGGTACCACTGATCCTGGGGCGTGTATCAGAATTTTGAAAAGACAAATGCAACTATCAAGATCATTTAAAAAAAAATAAATAAATAAATGTATTCCTGAATATCCATGGCCATTTCTGCAGAACAGCAGCAGATGTCAATTTGCACTACTTACAACAACATGGCTTCAAAGACAGAGTGTGTGTGCTTCACTGACATATCTGTAGTCAAGGTCTGTTTCATGAAGTATCGTGAAGAGGTGAGAGGAAAGAGACCGCAGACTGTCAAGCAGCTTAAACTTTGCATTCAACCAGAATGGGCACAGATTACTCCAGCAAAACTCCAACATTTGGTATCCTCAGTTCACATATGATCAAAAATTTTCATTAAAAGAAAGGCTGATGTAAACCAAAGATAAACATTCCGTTTTCAAAACTTTATTTCGTTGTGTTGCGGATGTCAGATTATAGATTTCTTTGTTTGTAAATATACCGAACCCACCGAAATAATTCCCTTGGCCTTTCTGTCCCTTAAATAAAAGGCATAAATTAAACTACAGATTTAAGTTTTTGTTGCACTTTAGAGAACTTTTATGGAAATGGAACTTGTAAGGGGAGAGTGGGGTAAGATGAGCCATTTTTTACTTGCGTGGCCCTCGAGAAATGAGAATATGAGGAAGAAGTTCAGCCTCCAAACAGACTTTGGGATGCGTCATATCAATTTGAATGATCAGAATTAATCTATGACAAAAAGTTCTGAAAATATGGCCTCTTGTTAAAAATATAAATAAATAAAAAATTCAAAGTGATTCTATGGTTACGTTTTTAGGGGTAAGTTGATCCAGGTCAGGGTGTTCCCAATAGTTCATAAAACCTAACAAAAAGATTTCAAAGTTTCCCAAAATAATTGTTGCATAAACCAAATAAATACTGAAGTAAAATCAGTCAAAAATTATCACTGAAACTAGTAAACTTTTTAGTCAAATAGCAAGTCTATAACTAAATCAAAACCAGTCCTTTTTCACTTTTGGGAACTTAGAAACAAACCAACAGCTGCAATTGAAGACCAGTGCAAATAGCTTTTCAATCTTCTTTTCAATCAAGATGGCAGTTCCTCCAACCTAAAACCTGACTCTGTTTGCCCCACAGCGATGGCTCGCTTTACCCCACAGCTTGGATTTAGGAAAAAACGACGCAGCTTACCATTTCAGGAAAATATTTAGTTAAATGATTTGCCTTACCATATACGCCGACAAATGACCAACACGTAACATGAATCATGTTAGTCCTTCATAAAATGGAATTTTAGAGGTAACTGGTGTTTATCAGTCCGTGTGCTTCTTTTTTTTTTTTTTTAAACAGTCTAGTAGAAATGATGGCTGCTTCCAAAATGAGTGGCCACGTGAGAATAAAAGGGCACGGTTGCCGTGATACAGGGGGCGGGTCAACTTGCCCACTGGCTCATTTTAACTCCCCCATTTTTATCCATTTTCTTTTCCTTTTCCAATTCCTCTATCTGATCTCTCTGATTTAAAGTGCATTTACAGTTTTATGTAAGCCATCTTTTCTCATCAACCTACCTCACAGACATTTCCAGTGTCACTTGTCCTCTGAGCCTTCAGAAGCCCTGGAAAATTAGCAATTTACAGATAAATTGACGAAAAAACTAAAAAAAAACAAAAACAGAAAGACATGAATGTGCCACACAGCTGCTTCCAAAAAGAATAGCAAGTGAAAAAGCTGGATCATATCATTCTTGATGGTATTCTTAAAAGAAATATATCAACTCACAGAGGGAAAGGAGAACGAGAGCAGTTGCCAGCCAAAGCCTCATTTTTCCTCACACGCTTTCAAGTTAGAACCTGGAAATAACAAACAGACACAGTCAAACACCAAGCTGCACAAATCTGTCCAAGCATTCCTACATGATCCTAGGACAGTGTCTTACATTTCATCTACTTGACAGCAGCAGTTTATCAAAGAACACGGTTTCTTCTCACCAAACACTGCTAGCTCACTCCTTCCCCTCTTTAAGTTTTTCAGCTCAAGGCAAGTAATCCTCTTTATGCGAGACACAGGCTCTGTTGTTCTAGCTTTCAAACAAGAATGGACTGACTAAACCACTCCAGGCTGAGTTTAGGAATATAAGCTCCACCTGTTTGAGGGGAGGAACAATGACAAGGACCCTTTCATGCACCTTCTTAACTTACAAATCACTAAGAGGGCTTCTGTTTTTTTCTTATGCATTTAAAAGCTAAAATTTCAGATACAAAACTGAAACACACAATAGAAAAGCGACAGGAAAAGCATGTAGAGGTTTTATCATAATTCTTTATCCAAACACAGGGAGCAGCTTCAGTCTAGCTGGTGTCCGGATGCACTTGAACACAAACTCTGATCCTCTAGCCTCAGCCCAGCAGAAGTCATTACAACCACCAGAATGGGCCGAGGAGCACATTTCTTTAACCGCTTCAACACCAGCCTTCACCTCTGTCTTAAATGATCCCCCACATTCCCTCAGACTCCCATTAAGGTTAAACTTCCCCCTTATTATGAGCTGAACTCACAATTACCCTTCTCTTCCCTGCTGGGACACCAAGGAGAACCTGCCACAATTAAATGCTGATCAGCTGCAACAGTCACAATTAAGCGGCATTTTGTCTTGAAAAATGGGGGAGGGGGATTTATTTCTAAGGGCTAAAATACTAAATCAACATCATCATTTAATGGTATGGGGCCAGAGTTAATTTAGAGGGAGATCTTTGAATTTGTTAAGATGCTGCAGGAAATGATCACCGTTATTTGGGCATAACAAACATGTTTTTAGATCCAAGCATTGTTTAAAACTAATTCCTTATTGTTAGGACAAGAACATCTATTCAAAATTCTGTTCTCCACTAACCACAAGTTTTAATTTGTTGCTGTTGACAGGGAATTTTGTGATGGGGAAAAAAAAACAAAACCCAAAAGTATTGAAAGTCAAAGTGTTAGAGGTGAGTTTTGTAGACATTCTACATCTTTCACAGTTCATTTTACTGGCACAGAAACACTGTCACCACACTAAACGATCACCATCAATCTCCCTAGCAAAGTGAAGTGAAGCCTACAAAAACAGATGACGATGATGACAGTGTGAACACACCACTGCTCCACTGACTGCGGAATGACGAATGAAGAAGAAGAAAACGTTTGATGCCAAGGAAGTAGCGAAATTCCTCTCAATCATCTGACACAATAAACGCAGAAATCATTTATTTTGCTCCTTTTACATCGTCAGTAAAAATCTTAGACAGAGTGGCAAAGAAAGATAGAAAAACAGATACATCAAAAACAGACACTTTACATAAGCACGTAAAACATGATGATGACAGAACTGTAAACAGAACACATACAATAAAAAAAAAAAGAATGACGGTAAATTAGTAATACTCTGTGTCTTTATGTTATCCAATTAGGTGTTGCTCCTTCAGGGGTGAATAACACGAAGACATAAATATGATAATAAGCAGCTGGAAGGTGGGATGTAAATAGTCCTGTTACATTTCATGCACACACACATTCATCTCATGAGAAATGATAGAAATCATATTTAACTTAACAATGAGGGAAAATGGATGTAAAAACATATTTTCCAAGCAACAAG
The DNA here is from genome assembly GCF_027942865.1 of Odontesthes bonariensis. Classification (NCBI taxonomy): domain Eukaryota; kingdom Metazoa; phylum Chordata; class Actinopteri; order Atheriniformes; family Atherinopsidae; genus Odontesthes; species Odontesthes bonariensis. The sequence continues at coordinate 9,135,355 of NC_134509.1, forward strand.
ATGCACTGTGCGGGATACTGACATGTAATGTTCATAAACTTACTATAACATTTATTCTGGAGACTGCAGGCTGGCCTAAGGACAATTTTAACGATTTGAAAGGAATACAGAAGGACTGATCATTAATGTGCACATCTTCATAGTAGACTGCTGTACTACACACCGATCAGTCATTCTTAATTCTTAAGACACACGGAGGAAAGTCTTGCCACTGACACAAAAGACCAGTGTCTTAGACCGCCAAGAAGGTGCATTACTTAGATCCTGGAGGTGGACAGGATGTTCTCCACCAGATGCTTGTAGACCCAAGCATCTCCCTTAAGCCTCTGGCGACGAACCCCAACAACCTCTGGCCTCTGCAGCAAACACACTTCCAGCTCAAACGCCATGGTCACCTTCCCAAAGTCATCCCAGGTCTGACACTTCAGGGTATACCTGAATGTTGTACGAAACAAACATTAACTTAGCAACAGCAGAATTAGATCAATTAATGAGCAGTCTGGTTAGAAACTGGCCAGATAATGTGTCTCCTTACCCCTTCTGCGTGAAGTCAACGTTTTTCTCCGGCAGGATGCACAGGATCTGGTTCAGGACCTGGTCTGGATTGGTCTGATTGGTCAGAGTCACGTTATACTGAGCCTAGAAGAAGAAGAAAGACTATGATCAAAATTTCTAGGAATCTACTCCAATTGTAAATCCAAGCATTTTAAATTTGTTGCAAGACAAAACTAACTGGTGACTTTAAAAAGAAAAGATAAAAGACTAAGAATGGCTCGTTCTGTCATTACAGTGCATGATTATCCTCCTTTATCTGTGCTTCTTTAAACACGGGGCTTCAGTTAATGTGTTTGTGTGATCACTCTGGGTGACAAGATTAAAAAAATGAATGAGCTATAAATGAAAATCATTTTGGTTTGAGTGTGAAACAGGGCTTAATCTTGGTATCCTTATACCTTAATCTTACGCGGGCCATCACGGAGAGCTCGTCTCTTACTCGGGGTGAGCATGGTGATCACTTTATCCAGGCCTCTCTCCAGGGAACCAAACATCTTCCCTCCCCGCTTCTTCTTCCCGCTGTCTCCTGTGACAGCCATGTCCAGCGACCTGGACCTGGAGGGCAAACATAATCTCACATATAAACAATGAACCTGTTCCTATGTCAGTATTTACCTCTTTCAGCTGCTCAGTCCTTTTCCCACCTCGGAAACCTTTCCCGTTGTCCACTCACCTTCGCTCTGGACTGAAGGCTAGAATTTCTACGTGTGCAGGATCCTTGTTCTCTGCTACTCTCCTCTTATTGTGCTCCTTAGATGCACTATCACCGCCTACAACACAAAACACAAAAAGAATAATAAAAAAAAAAGTTTTACTTTGAATTCTTGTAAAATTCCAAAACTTAAGGCCGAATAATTTATCAAAACAACTCAGTTAAACTCTGCCGTCACCCAATGCCAGAACCAGCACATCGCAGTGGTGAGAAGTAAAGATGATGGAACAACACCAGGGAAATGTAGTCAAGCTAGCCAAGTGATATGCAAACACTTTGATTTAACACGGTCTGACATGGTTCAGATCGCTGTGCTGCGCTAAGTTTCTAGAAAAAGACTATTGGAACTAAATGCAACACCACAACAATCCTGTGGCAGCACCAGAAACAAAAACAGGCAGTCGAATAGGGGCCGGGTTGTCTCTCTTAAGCTGCTTCACTTTCCAGCATCATCCCATTTGACAGGGCAGGGGTGGAAGGAAATGAGAGAAGCATTTGATTTTGTACCATGAAAGGCAAGGCAGGCAAAAAAGCAGCACTCCCTCTCTCATCCAACGAAACAACCACAAGGCTGCAGTTCAAACAGTACAGTTCAAAAAGGTGAAACTAAACACAGTTCATTGCAAATTGTTCTTTGGTCATTGCCTCCCAGTGGTGCTCTATTGTATTAAAAGATATTATCGGTCTTAAATAAAAATTGCACATTTAGAACCTGGCAAGAACAGCTTTTCATATCGTTTGTTGGTATCGTATCTATGGTCTACAGTTTTAATAAAGACAACTGTTTGTGAGAGATGCTTTGAGTTGAAAACTTTTTTTTTTTTTTTAACCATATCATTCTGCCCTAGCAGAGCTATTACAATTATTGGATTAATCAATTTGTTAGTTATCGGGTAAAAAAAAAAAAAGTTATTTGGTAGACTGAATGTTTCACTCACTGTTGCCCAGCACATACAGATTCAGTGAAAAGTTAAACAAACATGCAATACCTCAAAGCCACGTAAAGGGGATGGGATTAAATGTGAAACGGTTCGGGTAAAAGCCGTTTGCCTTTCTGCGCGGAACTGGTGGGCTTTGACTTTGGATTTGTGAACACAAAGACAAGCACACAAAAACACACACAAAAATGCAGAAACATAACAGAGAGCTGGGCCTTAGTGGCAAGAGAACACATGTCACTACAGCCCATGTGGGACAGTGAGCAAAGGGAGGAGACAGCTACACCTGTCACAGCCCACGCCTGGGGACAGACATACACAGACCACTCTGTGTGTGTGGACGAGGATGTCACAGGCAGCGTGTCCGCTCTACACTGTAGCTCACAAAACAGGAGGCCGCAAAGGGAGCAGCGCTCAGCTGATCTAAAAGGATTCAACATCAACTAGGCTGGCTGCAGCCTGTTAGCTGGTTGTTGGGCAAATTTCAAGAGGAAACTAATGAGGCCAGACATTGAGCAGAAAAGTCACTGTGACAAATAATTAGGACTTGATGATTCTCCATTCATATTAGTGCCTTTCATTTAGAGATATTGAATAGAATTAGCTTCCTGATAATAACCTCACCTTTGAGTTGACAGTGATAAGTGTGTGTGTGTGTGTGTGTGTGAGGGTGAATCCAAAAGTGTGTCCATTTTCAGTGGCATAATGACAGCTAAATCACTTAAATATGAGTGGCTTTGGGATAAAAAACAAAACAAAAACAGACCCGATAAATGAGTTTATTACCAGAAGACAATTTACTTGCAAATGTGTAGCATGCGGTTGTGGCACTTATGATTACAAGACCAAGCAAGAGACTGAGGGTGTGGGATAAATGGAAGGAGAATATGGGGAGAGGGGCAGTTGATTAATGGAAATCTTATCTGATACAGAATGTACTTCATTCCCTGTTTGGAAGAACAAACAATTACAGGATACAAATAAACTGTATGAAGCTGCATGGTCTGTACTCCATTACTGCCTTTGGTAGAGCAACCAAGAAATTCTTCTTACCTTTAGGCGTGCCCACACTGATGTTTTGATTGGGCGTGGTTAACACATTCTTGTTGGGGCGTACACTTTTCTTATTGGACACGGGAGTGCGGGGGGGAGGCAATGCAAAATTTTCAGCTTCTTTCTCGTCAGCGATATTCTCCTTGTTCTCACTGGTTTGTTCTTGATCTTTCACCCTCTTCTGCTGGTGCTGTGGTGTCGTTGTCCTCCCTCTTTCGGCTGACGGGCTGTGACCGTATCTTTTTTCTACCGATGGAGATATCAACCTCTTCAAAAATATAGAGAAATACTTGGTGTGAGTGCGTTTCTCCGAAAGAGTTACGGTGGATTTATCAATACATTTTGGGCGTACATATTGGTGAAATAATACCTTTCACACATCAGATGGGGGAGTCCAAGTTGACATTTATCTTTTACTTCTGAAGAGGGAGAAGCCATGCACTGCACTTTTTTCCATCTCCTCTTTTTGATTTTTTTACTCAACTAAATATGAACCACTAATGAAAAGGGTCCAAGGAAACAACATCGGTGTCAACCAAATGAAACTGTCTAAAAACATGGCTTATCCCATTATTTAAGCGACATCACACGTCTCTATGACGGCTGCTCTGTCCCTCTGCCTTCCAGCATGGTTAAACAACCTTTTCAACCAATCACGCCCATTTCTGAAGCTACTCCTTGATACACATGTAAAACATGCAAAAACTTCCACATACGGTGTCTTTGTTTGTGCCTCCATCTGGCCGACCTCTCACTCGCTGTGGTGTGTACTCTTGGACTGACAGCCATGGACAATCATCGATGTAGTCTGAGCAAAAGTCCAAAGAACCAACAATCACAGCGTCTTCGTCCTCACTGAAGTGAAGGGCTTCTCTTGTCTGACAGCGACAAACCAAACATAAATAAATAAATACACTTCACATGAAAACAGCAAGTATGTAAAGTGTATTGGCAGCCCGAACATCCAGTTCTGAGCAGTCTTAAAAGAACAAAACATGAAACAGAACGTGGTCCTGTTCTGACCTGTAGTCCTTGGTGCAGAGGAGAGACCTCACAGACAGTCGGTTCAGGGCGCAGACGGACAGGCTTTCCCCTCTGCTTCTTTGACAGCAGCAGCAGGTAGGTGGCTGTGGTTTGGTCATACTTCCACTGAGGGAGTCGAGATCTGTTAATCTGCATATCTAATGGAAACTCTGTACAATACTATATTTACAAACAATCCACAATAATAAGCACCACCTATAACCAAAACAATTTACAGCAACACGATAAAATGGGATCCAGCCCCAGAGATGCTCAAATGTAAGAATGCACGCACCTCCTTCACCAGCACCGTGGTGCTCTCCCTCGATCTCTTCATGTTGACTGCCATCTCGGTGATACAGTCTTCATCAATGTGGCCAAGCTACAAAAAGAAAAGACAAAATATTCACCCAAAATGAAAGCAGACGTTTAAATTTTTAAGTGAGCCCTAAAATGACAAAACTCAGTGTTATGGCACTATGATGTACAAGAAATTATTTGCATGGTGGTTTGAGAAAATAGGAAAAAAAATATTAATCACAAAATGGGTTAAATTACCAGTGAAGGATCGAGATAATAACTAACTAAATACAACAGGCTGATTGCAAGTCGCCTTGATAGCAATCTAAGTGACATGTTTGCAGTTGTGTTGTTCTGTTTATGCAGTTATGCGTCCTGGGTGCCTGTACCGGCTGCCTGCTGTACCACTCCACAGGGCTGTTATAGTCCTTCATCACCCAGGGATGCTCCAACAGATGTCTAACAGCCAGACGCCGCTTGGGTTCCACCTACAGGACACACACAGAAACTGCAACTCAACACGCAGGATACCACACAGTGTGAACATTTATGATGTCAATGATTCAACTCAGTAAAATGTTTTGGACCTATTTGAAGTCATACAAAAGGTTCCTATCGTTACGTTAAAAACACGTGACTGATACATGATCGAGTGTTTTGGAATTCAACAAGAGCAGGAGTGTTCCAACTCGATTTTAACTTGTGGTTTTATTTTTCTTAAGAAAGCATTTAAAAAAAAAAAAAAAAAAAAAAAAAAAAAAGTGGTCAACAGAAAAAAAACAAACAAATGACAGAGGAAACGAGTGACTAAATACAGACCTGCATCATCTGGTTGAGGAGGATGATGCTACCTGTAGAAAGCCACTGTGGGTTATCGTATTTACCTCTCTGGAAAAGAAAGAAGAAAAAAAAAGACTCAGACACTGCAAAAGAGTAGGAAAAAAAACAATAAGATTTGGTCAGTTGTATTCGAGCTATGAACTTGACTGGACATTCCTTAAATTTACTGGAAAAGATACAAACACAATAGAGTTCCTACTGTAATCTTCTTGTAGAGGACCATGCAGTTGTCATCGTCAAAGGGCAGGTATCCGCAGAGCAGAGCGAACAGCAGAACTCCCATACTCCACACGTCTGCCTGGAGATTATACATCACATGGCAGAATTTATACATCAAGTCTTACAGATGGGATTTCACAGCTCAGCTGCACCGAGTCATGCAACAGCGACTATGGGCAGGACACCATGAAAGTGTCGACATGTGGAAGAGGCAGGTAATAATTATTCTTACTCGGAGACAATTCTGTCAATGGAAACCATCTTAAAACCATTACTTGCATTATAAATGCTACACAGCTTGCACGTCTTACCTCTGAACCGATATATGCTTTCCCCTGGATGAGCTCAGGGGCAGCGTACGCAGGGCTCCCACAACACGTCATCAGTTCATAACCCAAACCTCCCTTTGACACAAGCAATCACACGATAACATTAGAAGTTGTTTTTTGGGGAAACTACATGATAAATGTAAGACATGATATGATTTTGCACCTTCACTTGATTTCACTCGATTTGCATTTTTGATCCACGCACAGTGGGACAGGGAATGTGGTGAAATACCTTAGGTTTGGCACACAAGCCGAAGTCTATAAGCTTCAAGTTATGGTCCTCGTCGATCAATAAGTTTTCCTACAGTTCAGATAAACAAACGTTTCAATGGACTATAAATCGATCTGCACTCGCAATCAAAGAGACAATGTTTATTGTGTCTCTTACATACATGGAAATTACTGCTATTTTTATTTTTTTTTACCGGTTTTAGGTCCCTGTGTGCATATCCTTGGCTGTGGACGTAGGCCATCGCGGACACAATCTGCCTGAAAAACACCCTGGTCTCCTGCTCCGATAGTCGGTCCTTTGCTATGATGTAATCGAACAGCTCCCCACCTGGGCAATACTAAGAGGGGAAAAAACAAAAGAAGCAAACTTGATTAAAAAAAAAAAACAAACAAACATATCGATATTCTCTCTCACAAACACTCCGTGTACTGCACACGACTTTACCTCAAGCACCATGAATATCTGCGTGGAGGTCTCTATGACGTGGTACAGTCGACAGATATGTTGATGACTCAGGTTCTTCATGGCCTCGATCTCCACCTTCACACGGGGCAAGTCCTCCTGTGGAGGGAGGTGGTCATTTTTCCTTTATGTACACAGTATCATCACTGGTTAAACAACTGACCCCGTTATCGCGATATTATTTGAAACAATTGTGATCATGTTGGCATAATCATCTTTCACCTGGGTGAAAACAACTGGGTGAAACTTTCTATCTTCTGTGGGAGCTGACTGAAGGCCTGATAAAAATTGATGCCCTTTTAAATAATGTCATCCTGTTACGCCCCTGTCCTCTGCCTTAGATGAGCCATATTTGTGTATTTGTGGCGTTTGTTTACAAAAGCCTAAAGGGAAAATGGATATTTTCTTTAAATTTGCTTTCCTGTTTTCAATAAATGTCTTTTATTCTTTTTAAAGGGTTGTATGAGCTACAAATGAACAGTCTTATAATAAGGGGAAGAAAAAGGAAGAGTGAGAGACAAGTAACTCGGCCTCAATAATCAACACAATTTTTTTTTTTTTTTAATTAAATAATAACCACCTACTAGTTTTTTTAAATAGTGGCAGCTCTACCGTCTAATGCCTTCACTGTTAGCCAAAAACCATAATTCAGTCGATAGTTTAGTGACTAATTCTGTTCTTAATCTGAACTAAGCTTTTTCTTTTATCTTGGGAGTGAAACAACATCCACAGGCTAACCTGAAGGCTCTAGTTTTTCATGCTTATTGTAACAAATGCCTGGGAAAATATAATGAAGACATTTCTTCAGCATAAAGGTATTGTGAATCTACTGGTTAATGTGGTTACATATACACGGCTCAGCTGACTGGGTTGAAGCCAGACTGATCTGTTTGAAACTCAAACTGTGACCTCAGGGAACAATCAACGATCTATAGAACCATATCTTGAAACCAGCTTTATTCAATTCAAGGTTTGATATATTTAATTCTTTATGTCCTCTGGCAAGTGCTGTTGTCACGATTTGCTCTTATTATTAATGCAGGTTTTTCCTCCCAGCTATTATGCTGTAACCAGATTGCTTTAATGAGGTCTTAAGAGGCCGAACTTAATTACTTTGAAACTTTTATGTACCACAACACTAAGTGTAGGCAGCAAACAATAATAACTCGAAAAAGTTATATAGTTATATAGCAGAACTAAATAGTAATTTTTCTGAATGCAGTTACTTATGATAGCCATTTTTGACATTTTATACACTGGAGAGACAGTAATACACAAAACACTTTATAGGCTTCAGCAACAAATGTTTATTGTAGCTTTATGGCAAGCTTTAATAATTTTCTTTTGTGTTCGATTGCTCTATTTTACACGAAAGTGCCTTTGTGTGACTCACCCCAAGGTCTTTCTTATTCATGATTTTAATGGCAACCTTCTCTCCTGTCAAGATGTGTCGACCCAGCTTGACTTTAGCAAAGCCACCTTTAAAACAGGCAGGTTTCACGACACACATCAAAAGGTATATGATACAGTCAAAGCTTGTTTCATGCAAGACACTCGTTGACGTAGACATTACCTGAGCCAATCGTCTCATAAACCTCATAATATTTGTGAAGCTCTGTGGCTCCGCGGTGCTCTGTCCTTTCCACAGGCATCCTCCCTGCACCAGCTACCCGTTGATAAGCCTCCCTGCGGACACAAAAATAGTTCTCATATCGAAAGCAAGCCCAGCTGATAAACAAAAAAAGTTTTTGTGTTCAACATTTTCAAGCTAACGTCTCCTGGCTAGCTAGCCTAGCGTTAACTACTGAATCACAGTACCCGACAAAACGTCGTCAATATATCCCCCCAAAACAAAAAACAGTACTAAAATATTGTTTAAGACAAATGACAAACTGTATTTCATATTATGAATTTACCTGATTTTTTTCCCGAAAACAGACGAAGACCGGAAAGTCAGTTAACACTCATATGGAAAAGTCTTCACGCAGAGATGTTTTTGTTCCAGAAGTTTGAATTTCGCAGGTCGACGTTGACGACGTTTCCTGCTTCCGGTTTGTGTATCCGTCATACCCCTGTGGTGAATAGCGGTACTGCAGAATATATATTACACCATAATGTTGATTAAAAAAAAAACGTAAGACTCAACTTGAGGGATGCTAAGGGGTGTATTTGGAGTATTTTAATGAACTTATGCAATCAGAACATGATTTTTACATAAACACTGAATATTAAAAGCCTTGGTATAGGCCAAATTTGATCAGTTTTTAGCCTATAAGGCCTAAACCAGGAAAATAACCAGAGACAAAATTAACAGAAAAATGCAAATCTCAGTTTGTCTTCTTACAAAATAGGACTACAGCAAATCATTTTTTAGTTGTTCTGAATGATCGCTTTTATGCTATGATCTTGAGTGGTTTTCTTTGGGGAAAAAATGCTCACATCCGTAGAGTAAAAGTGGGTTAATAAATGGTTTGATGAGTATCAAAATTTTGTGAGCCTATTGACTTCCTCTTTTTTCTTGGGCCTAATGTATAAAATACTTTATTGCTTTCATACTGAAAGCAGGGCACATTCACAAAATCTGAAAAGTATATACGTCATTTTATCGGTCACTCACATCACTTGCAAAAAGCACCACCCTGAAAGTTGTCAGGGTTGGTACGTAGAACGTAGAGATTTCACATAAAGAAGAGTTATGGACATGTTAATGAGGTGAAAACTTGATTTTCTTTGGAAGTGGACTTCAGAATTCAGCTGACCAGCATTGCACAGCATACAGTACCATACAGTATGCTCCCTTTAACTAGCCAGTATCTTTATAAGTACCAGTCCTCTGCAAGGTCACAGGAGACAGGAGTTTATCCATGCCCACATAGGGCAAAATGCACAAATAAAAGCTGTGGGATGAGAAGCATCTCGTGTGTTACATGTGTAAACTGTACTGTTTGACCCAGTTGGTATGTGGTTGAAGTAACTGACCGGGAAGGTGTATTTATGGTGTCAAAAGGTGTGTGCATCTTCAGCTGGACTTGTTTCAAACCTATAATTAGGAAAAGGTGAGAGGTGAGCTGAGACCAGTGTATGGATTTTTTACAGATCCCTTCTCTTTAATACAACCACTGTCGCTGTCAGAGTCGTTCTTCTTGTGCTTTAAATGAGACAGAGACTGTGCTCCTCCTCATTGCCTTCCACTATTAATTGCATTGAAAGGGATAATACAACTCTTTAACCAGGTGAAAATATAATGTCCTGACACGTGCATGCAGCTGCAAATGAATTTGTGAGACTGATCGGCCTGTGTTTTTCATGGTTGCTTGTGAAGTAATTGGTCGTTCAGAAAGTAACCGGTGGTTAGTGGATATCCAGGTGTCAGCAGGATGACAGAACCTTTCATTTGGTTTCTGAGGCAGATGGCCAGGACAGGACGGAGGGACATCAAACAACCTACAGCTGGAAAAAAAAAAAAGAGAGTGGAAAGCAAACGTGATGAAAGAGGAGGATGGAAAGAAGAAGGGGGAGCAGAGGGAGAGGAGAAAGGGAGAGAACTTGGAAAGAGAGAAACAGAGACAAGAAAGAGAATGTAAAAGAGAGAAACATTTCATGTCAGCGCTAACCAAAATTTCCATGTCTGCTTTGGCCATTCTCACAGTCTTCTTTCCATTTTGTGTTGTGTTGCTTTGCTTTTTGTGGTCAGTGTCTTATCCTTAATCATTAAAACCAGAGAGAAACACTGACTTAAAGGGTTTCTAAATACTTACATATGACCAATTTTATGGAAGTAGAAAGATTGTAGAAAAATCAAAACTGTTACTGGTCTTACAGATCTGATGGTAAGGGTTATTTTATTTCCATTTCTTTTGCATCAGTTGGTGGTTTTACTGCATACTTTTAATGTATGGTAACACGGTGGGCGTTCCCTTCTCTGAGTTTTAGTATGATATGGATGAGAAATGTCAATGTTAAAAAGCTTTGAAGAGCAAATCCTGCAACACTAAATTGTTTCAACAGACAGCTAAGGCCATCCTCTGTCTTAAGCCTGCCTTAGTCTTTACATATAGTATAGTATATGACATAATCATAGCAGTGTGGCTTATTAAACTTCCACTAAAGTTGTCCATAAGATGTTTTTATGTATAGTTTATTATGTTTGAAGACAGGCTGCATAGTGGTGTGGTGGTTAGCTCTGTAACCTCACAGAGAGAGGGTTCCAGGTTCAACTCCTGGCTGGGGCCTTTCTGTGTGGAGTTTGCATGTTTGCCCTGTGTATGCGTGGGTTCTCTCTTCCTCCCACTGTCCAAAAACATGCATGTTAGGTTAATTGGTGTCTCTAAATCCTCCCTAGGAGTGAGTGTGTGTGGTTGTTCTTCTCGTTTGTGTGGCCCTGTGATGGACTGGCGACCTGTCCAGGGTGAACACCGCCTCTCGCCCAATGACTGCTGGGATAGGCTCCAGCCCCCCGCGACCTGACCAACGGATTCAGTGGGTATAGAAAATGGATGGATGTTTGAAGACATATCATGAGAAAAATCATGACAGGGATTTCTGCTTTGAATCTGCATAGCAACACTCAAAGGCAAGGTCAGATAGCTTGTATGTTCTATGCAGAAGATTGGATGAACCTCACCTGACAGTTTTTGGGTTGGAGCAGTTGGAAAAAATGGTTGGAACTATTTCTGCTTGCTCTGTGAGGAGCTGATTAAATGAGAATGGAAGAGCCACCAGCCTCTGGCTAACTTCTCCTTATAGTGTGCTCTACCTTCTTGTTTAATGGCAGGCAGAGAGTCCATTTCAAGAGAGGCTATTTCTAAGTATTTTCATGGCAAAATACACCAATTTAAGGAACACAGATGAGTTTTTAATGGGATTAATGACTACTGCGACTGTACTCTAAACTCCAGAGTAATCAAATAAAATTGCAGTTAAAATCATTGCATTAACTTCAATCATCGGAACAAGCCCACTCTCACGGAAAAACGTGTAATAGTCCCCAAAGTCAGAAAAGTAAATCTGTTTTTCTTTTCTGTGCCATCCAGCACAACTTTCAAAGTGATGCATTTCAATAGGACTTCTGGTTCATGTGTTCAGCAAGTTTTACATGTTTAGTTGAGGGGCAGGACTCAACATCCAATTGTTCAGGAAAAGGATATTTTGATACGTTATTCAACAGAGTCAGTTTGATCCTAACCGTCAACCCATTTTCAAAGATTCCTAAGCTTAGCCAAGTAGTGAGGTGCAAAACAGCAATGAAACAGCAAGTGAAAGTGCAAAGAAGCAGACGGAAAGCAAATTCAACATTTTAGGATAAAGTTACTTGCGGGTACAAAGGTCAGGATGGGACTCTCCAACTTGTCGGTCGGGTGTGTAGCACCCTACCTCTGAATGGAGGCTTTTTCATCTATTAAATCTGATGCAAAAGTCAAAATGTGAGTATTGTTGTGTGTGCTGTGCCCCTGTGTTACTCTTTAGAGAAATTTCTGTGTGCTTTAGTGCACAAAAATATTAAAAACCATGTCTGTGGACACAAATCAATAGATTACATTTACATGACTGTCTCTCATTTTGCTGTGAGACTGGGTTGTCTGAACAGAACACCGTCGCAATAATATCCAGATTCTCAACTTGACAAAGGCCTCATTTTATCTGTGTGCTGTCTATACTGTCAGCTGCCCTGTAAAACAGTTTGAGCAGATCTATTTAATAGAGCTAATGTGCCACTCTCATCTGCAGGGAGTGTGTGTGTGTGCACCATTAAGCTGTCACAGTGGAAGGCAGACACCTCTGTTGGACAGAATTCCCAGTATTTCCTGGCAGACTTTTGAAGGCTCCCAGAAAACATGCATAATAACTCCTTGGCTACTGGATCTTTACTGCAGGGGGCTGGCAACTTGGATCTGTCTGGGTTCTTGAAACAAGGAAAAAAAAAAAAGAAAGAAAAAAAAGAAAAGAAGAAACATGTACTGTATTTCTAGTATGTTTAGATGCCCATCTTGTGTCTGCGGGTTGTGCCATCATATTGGTTCGTGTTGCAGGACATCAGTGTCCACATATGTCTCGGTCAAAGTGTGAATGAATTAACAGGGAGACGTAAAGACAGAAGAAAAGAAATACTTTACAGGATCACATTTAGAATTTTGTTTCAGTCACGGTCCGTTTTACCTGATTGATTTGCCATTTATCACGAACACTTCATTGTAGCTTTTCGTCCACACATATGTGACTTGTATGTCTTTGAAGTTGTCAAAACCTCAGTCTTGGAAATTTCACACCCAAGTTGTGGCCAGCTGCGGTGTCGATCAGCTGGCACTCTTAAGAAAAAGAAGGCCTTTTTGGACCTGGAGTGCTCTGCTCTTCTGCCACTCTATACAAGCACAAAACATTCATTAAGACTAGATTATCTATCCTGCATCTCACAAAAGTTCGATACACTGTAACATTTAGTTACAGTCTGTAGTTAAAGTAGTTTATTTACTACTTTCATCTCTCCTCACTGCGCCACACATAAAACAGCGGGGAGCGAAATAACAAGGCAAACATATGGTAACCATGTTTAAACTCCTCGAGATATGTCATGCAAACTATAACCCCAACCCCTAAATTGAGGCTTTAGGAGTTTCCTTTTTTTTTTTTTTTAAAGTTCTGATTGCTTTTCAGAGATTTACAATAATTTTCAATTTCACTGTTCCTGATGTGACATGGAGGTGAACTGAGTCGCAGTAAAATGGCTAAATCGTTGGACTGTGAATCACTGATGAGAAGAATCTGAATCACCAGAGAAAAATAGCACTGTATTGCAAGATTTTCCACAGGGAGAGATATTGGTTTTAGATAAGTTTTAGGATACACTGCAGGAGCCTGTCCAAATGCCACAAACACACACAGTTGCACAGCTATATAAGGACAATGCACTGACTTCTACTCAGCATGGACATTCCAGCTCAAACTCTAACTCTAACCAGAAATGCTGTTTTGCTTCAAAAGGACTGGGCTTTTAAGAAATATCTCCCAATGTTTGTCCAAAGAGGTAGCAAAAGGGAGTATACACTCACAACCACACAGTTCCTGAGCTGTTATAACGTTCATGCTGAGGTAAGGTGTAAAACTGCGGTAAAGAAAATTAAAAACACCTTTAAGATTTTCACTTTGTCTCGCCATTTTTCCTCTCATCCCTCCCCAGCCCCTTTCCCTCCCACCCCTCAGGCCATCCCCACAAACACACACTCCCCATTAAACATGTGTGCATGTGCGTGTGTGTGTGTGATTGTCCTCCTCCCTCAGTCTCATCATGGCTGGATTGTGGCAGCAGCTCTGCTCCCTGTGGCAGGTTCGAGCCCTGTTTCTTATACACCTTCTTTACATTCTCCCCTCCAGCTCAGGTGCTCTTCCCTCAGATACCAAAACCAGCTCATGCCCTCTTGAGGTAAGACATCAATATACTCATAGGATAAATGCAAATGTTACCTATGTTCTGCTATATGAAAAAGAGTAGCTATGGAAGCTATATGGAAAAGAGATTCTACCTTCATTTTGTCATTTGTGTAGGATGAATTGTTCCTTTGCTCTCCAGAAGTTCAGTTTGTTTGAGACTTTGTGTGTCTTTGTCACTTGGACTAAAATCACAAACAGATATAGCTCAGATTAGATTATAGATAAAAAGGGGAGAACCACTGAGGCCCATTGATAGAGACATGAATAGAACAGAAGAGGTAGCTTGGAGAATGGAGATCTGTGAAGAGAAAGACCCAACTCAAACTAACTTTTGGAAAGTAACTAGAGAGAAAGCTTAGAGGGTAAGATGGAAAATAGAAAATAGGACTCAGTGATTATGCTGTTGAAGGTTGTGCTTGAAAAGCTGAGACAATGTAAGATTCCGAAATTGTCTTCCCATGTGTTGGACACATATTTATAGCACAAAAATGTGTGAATGTGGGCATTGGCAGGGGTTTACGGTGGTGAAGGGGAACTACTCTCGGACCTTCCTTCGCGTTGGCTACCACAAGATTGCAGAGATTCCTGCAGGAGCGTGTAACCTCAGCATCCAGGAGACACGAAAGAGTCGAAACTATCTGGGTAGGCAGACACACACAACCATACTTAAAGGCAGAACTATTCACAAAACAGAGTGATAGAGTGATAGACGTATTTTGGGAATTTTCCAGCTCTGCAGACTAAAAGTGGCATCTCCATCATAAATGGAAACTGGGTGATTGACAGGCCTGGCACCTACTCTGCCCTGGGAACACAGCTGATATATCGACGGCCTAATGAGATCCGCTCAAGAAATGGAGAGTCCATCACTGCTCGAGGGCCGTTGACTGAGGACATGAATCTTTATGTGAGATACAAAATGACACACATTATATGGGTACCTTTGAGATCCCTTCCCCTTGTCTTTTAGGGTGTTTAGATGCACTTTTTCTTTTTTCCATCCACAGTTAATCTACCAACAACCAAGTCCAAGTGTACACTATGAGTACAACGTACCTTTAAACACACAACCCGCAGCCGAGCCAGGAACACCTTCTGATTTTCTTCTGGCGCCGCTGGGTGAGGGCAAGCGTAACAGAGACTGTATTTGAGTAACACTAAATAGTAGCAGTGTAAAATAAAGACACTCTTTGGGGTAAAAAAAAACTAAGTCCTGTGCCTGTTCTTGTGTGTTTGGATCAAATCCGACTGCTGGGTAACTGTAATGTCTTTATTTGAAATTTTCCAAATATCTATTATTTTTGTAAATTTAATTGGAATTTCAATAATATTTCATACAGTCACACTTTGTTCCAGAAAGGAGCATCTTATCAGAAACTAGGACAACAATCAGTTACATGTGCCATGTTTTTATTTCATCTACCTAGATTTGACCCTCATTTAATTAAACTGCATGTGCAGAAATTGTAACTAACTGCTTAGTCAGAGATATCCTAAAATTTGTCCCTTCAAAAATGCACATTATGCTCGTTATCATGACAGTAACTACTTTCCTGTTGAGTATAAAGCAGGAGAAACTGACATCCATAATCATTGTATGAAAAAACAAGCAGACAATACCAGTAGGAGTCGTAAAACTGCTACTTTTACATTGCCTTTAGTAAAAAAGATAGCAAAAAGTTTTTGTCATAAACGGGGTTTTTTTCTGCTTCCTGAAATCTGATTGGAGCTGGTGACCACCCTTCACATTTAGCAAACAGCTCGTAAATTTAATTTGTGCATTGCAGGTGCTCAGCATTTACCCGCAGTATCGAGTGGATGATTTTTAGTATATGTTAGCTTTAGGATTTTTTGCATCCTAATGGGATAGCAATTCCTTTTTCTGTTCAGTGTGATTACCTATAAAAGGGTTTATGAAAATTAAAGAGAGCATGTACGGGCCAACACAGTCCTGAAAAGACATCTAAGCAGTCTTCGTAAGTGTTGGAGACACTGTTTGAACAATCTTTTATACTTCATACACTTTTGAGTTTTGTTCTGTACAATTTTGCTCCACCTCACATACTTCCACTTTCCTGTAGCTGAGACTGTAGGTCCTTCCTATGCAGATAAGAGGGTGGATGAAGATGATGTGAGCAACAATCACATCATCAAGGAGACATTGCATCCCAAACCGGCTTCCTCTGACCCCAGTGTTGACTTTGAACCTCGGACCACCTACACTTGGACAAAGAGTGGGCACACAGAGTGCAGCATGACCTGTGGCACTGGTAAGGAACCAGGTGGCATATAATTCAAGGGAAGAATAGCCACTCAGGGCATTCATTCTTTCCAATTTTAATTCAGATCTGAGGCCAGTAATGGTTTGTCGGTTTGCTTCGGGGCCATGGAACACATTGTAGTAAAGTATGTTGATAACAAGAAGATGAAAGATTCTTTCAGATTGCAGAAAAATAGAAGGGACTCCAAGCATTACTAGAGGTAATAAATACTTTGTTTTCTGTGGGTAATGTAGGTGGGTATGTAATTAGTAAGCACACACTCACTTATTCAATCTTTGTGTACACATGTGTGTGTTTGTCTATGCTCTCACCAGGAAAGCATCATGTCTTCTGGAAGTGTGTTGACAGGGATTCGCAGATGACCGTTCCCACGGACCTTTGTGACCCTGCCACTGAACCAACAAACCAGGACGAGGACTGCAACAAACAACCCTGTCCTGTATAGTGAGCAACACACAAAGAAAAGCACAAGCCTTATGCCTGTAAACTGCAAGTAAATGATGGGCATCTCAGCTCATGTAAAAGTACCTTGAATCTGAAATTATATTCACCAGCCAGAAGGGGGCAACATTTGTCACTTCAAAAATAGGGTAGATTATCAGTGGGAAAGCAACTTCTTCTCAGTTCTAATTCAGATTCTTTCTATTGATTCTGATTCTCATCAGTGCCTCATCTAAACTCAAAATGGTGAAAAAAAAGTCTAATAATTAGAAAACAGAGATGTTTTTATTATAAACACTGAAGCTTAAAATATTAGTTTATGTACTTGGCAGATGCTTTTATCCAAAGCAACTTACAGGTAGGCAGGTAGGGGGGGTGGGGGTGGGGGGCTTGCCTAAGGACCCCTACTGGCGGTAGCGGTAGTGCCTTTCATGCAGGGGATTTGAACCCAGGTCACCTTCACAAAAGGTAGCAATATCACCACTACACTATCCTGAAAGTACACTACACTACACAACACTATCCACTATAGTCATGTGATGGATTGGCGAGATGTCCACGATATACCCTGCCTCTCACCCCATGGTGGCTGAGATAGGCACATAAATCACATAAATCATTAGCTACTTATGTAGCTTTTTATGTTGACGCACAATGCACTCAAGCAGCAAGGTCCAGTGTAATCTGATGCACAGGCACTAACAGAGGTTGCAAAATCGAGTGGGGAATTCTGGAACCTACAGGACTTGACTATGGGTGTGCTCAAGATTTAATAAGAAGACCAAATAGTAATCATTTTCTTATGGATTACTATTTGGACCTGAGTTTCAATTTCCAAACCTATTACATTTCCCTTGTGATTGGCCGCCTCAATTGCAAGTTTCAAGTCTTATTTAACAGAGCTTGATAGTAATTTTGTAAATGATGGTTCCTTTTAAAGTAGAATAACCTAAATGATAAAGCAGACCATGCTGCAGAGCGGTGCCACACTGTAATTGACAAGTTGCATGTGTAGTTTTCTCGATTCTCAGGGAGATCCAGTGGTGGTCCATCAGCGGTATGGGTCGTGTCTGTGCCCATGAGGGCGATAAGTCCTCCCTCTCTCTGATACCTTGGACCTTGTAGCTTGAACATTCAACTTGAGGCTAAAAATCACACACACACACATCCATTTTTTCCACATGGGGCAGGGACTTTTGGGATGCAGCCTGAGCATTCACACAAAGTCGATCATCAGTCACAGTCAGTCACTCTGACTTGCTTTGGTGTGGCATTGGCTTTCTTGTTTTTGTGGTTAATATCGAAAGGCATGAGATTACCATCGCCAGGATTTAGTGGAGCTTCAATACATTGAACTTTGTGTTTGGATGGGGATCTGTCAGATGCTTTGCCCACAATGTCAGTTACCAGGAATATGATGAATATATATACATATATGTTTCAGTTACACAGGATAGCTGTCATTCTGAAATATATGGTTCTACTTAGAACACAGCAGCATCAGATGGCTGCAAAACAGAGACTGTAGAAGTAGTAGAAGGAAAGACTTATGGGGAACAAATGATCAAATAAGAGATGAGAAGATATGTGTAATAATATGTTGAAATTAAGTTGAAAGTTAAAAACTATGCCAATGTATGTAAGACGCATCCTTATAAATTATAATTTTTGAATGGGGGTGGGAGAAAATAAGTATTTTTTACTTCATCTCACTCCCTTTCGAGCGAGTATTGATTTATGTTACCTTTGTTCTAGATGAATATGTAAATTGATATGTATTATGAAAATGTATTTATTTTGTAATCTGCCTGAAAATAAGCTCAAAATAAACACTCAACCAATCAATCAAATTAACCTCCCTTGCAAGCTTTTCATGTAATCTAATTCTAAACAAACAGCAGTTTTTGAAATGTTTCCTCAAGACAGTGCCCTGTATTGACCACTTATTACTGGTGGTCAATACTGTAAATGGGGATGGTCATTGTTGACTGTGATACCACCTCTGATGTGATGTACTACGCTTTCCATTTCATCCAACCCTCTCTCTGTCCTCTGTGACTGGCTGTCAGCTGGGATGTTGGGGAGTGGTCAGAGTGCAGCAGGAGGTGTGGACCTGGCACTCAGCAACGTCAGCTCATCTGCCGCCAAGTAACCCATGTTCATCTCAATGGAACGGAGACTTCGGTTCCCGTGGCAGCTGAGCTATGTGGTTCATCTGATAGGCCGGTGACCAAGTCTACGTGCCAGCTGAAGATATGCAGTCAGTGGGAGATACGATCTGAATGGAGCCCTGTAAGAAGAAAACACACACCATTAATATGAGTCTGCCACACAACTCCAAAGAGACTATGCAAGTTTCCACACAATAATCAAACCTGTGTCTTTCATTCTCCCCTAGTGTTCAGTACCATGTGGTGTAGGCCAGCGCAGCAGAGAGGTGGTGTGTTTGAGCAACCAGGGTGATGTGGACGATGATGAGGAGTGTAACGTGAGCCTAAAGCCAGAAACTCTGCAAAACTGCGACATGGGAGTCTGTGCTCGCAGCTGGTTCACCTCTCTCTGGAGCCAGCGGGTAACACTGCGACTGTTTGCCTGTGGTTGTCAGGGTGACTAGAGTGCGGGCCACGATAAAATTATGAGGGAAAGAAAATGTTTGTCTATGTTTGATATTCCTCAGTGCTCTGCAGAGTGTGGTAGAGGCAACAAAACCAGGACAGTGATGTGCCTGATCGATCACATGACTGATCTGCCACTGGATGGCTGTGAGGGGGATCGCCCATCAGAAGTGACATCGTGTGACTCAGGCCCTTGTCAAAATGAGCTTGAGTGGTATACAGGACCTTGGGGACAGGTAAGTCACAAAGACACATGTAAAAACTCACACAAGCCATTAATGCAACGCTCACTCGAAGCCTCACTTTTGTTCACCGGTAAGTGTTCTGCAGAGTGCGGGAATGGCACGCAGACCCGGAGCTTGGCTTGCATTTTCACCAACAGTGGTCGAAAGGAAGTTGTGGACCAGGTACAATGTTCCAGTCTGTCCAAGCCAGTCACTGCTCAGCTCTGCAGACTGAAACCTTGTGGCGTCCAATGGTATGTCACAGAGTGGAGCGCGGTAAGTGTCCCTAAGGGTTGGTCCTTTCAACCACGTTACAATTATATTTACCTTATTCCCTGTAGGATCAAACTGTATATAGTTTCACAATGTTGAGGTTTACAATATACTAACTAGCAGCTGTTTGGAGAAGGCTGAGCACCATTTTGTAGCATTCTCTGACAGAGATGAGCAGCAGCACATTTCTTTGTGGAAAGCAGACAGCAACATTTACCAGATATCCAAAAATGCAACTATGAAGAACAAGTTGATTTTGGGAATTTCAATTCAGTGTACCAGAAGATATGCATTTTAGATTTACAAAATTAGTTTGTGCTGAAAGTTCAGACTCTCAACTTTTAATTGAGGATATTTAAGGGAAGGGTTTGGAAATGAAAGCTTTTTAAAGCTCTTTGGTATGTTGAACGCTCAAATGCAATTCGATAAAATCACAAATCCATGAATAGAATGTTTGTCTTGAATCCTTTGTAGAGAATCCTTTGTAGCCAACTGCCACCTGAAGTCTGGAGCTCATGGATGGCACATTAGAATGTGTTTCTTTCTGCAGCATGCTTTGCCAGGCCTTTACTGCAGTATTTTTTTCTTTTTTTTTTTAGAAAAGGATTTGCTGTTTAACCATCACAGAAAATTCTACTGTTTTACAGTCAAAAACGTCTGGGTGGCTTGTCTAACATATTTTGGGCCATTGTCATTCTGTACTGTGATGTAAATCAGCTTGGCAGCATTTTTTTTTAATTTGAGCTGAGATTATGTACCTCTTCACATCAATACAGCTGCTTCTTTCTTCGGTCATGATAAACACTAGTGATCCAGTGCCACTGCAGGGCTCCAGCAGGTCCATACTATCACCTCGAACATGTTTTATGGGGGATGTTGTATGCCTCAGATCGTGAACTACTCCAGGACTTCTCCATATATTTTTCCCATCATGTCCCTGTTTGTAAGATTAGTCAAGGATCTAGGCTTCTAATCATATGTGTACATTAGGTCTAATTTCCTTATCATCTCAGCCAGTATGATCTTCACTAACAGAGCAGAAACCTGGAACCAGAATCAACCAAAATACTCCAAAAATCCACTCAGAATAGTGATCTGCATGCATAAAAGCAGTCAGTGATATGTCTGCCTCCTGGATACTGTTGGCAGAATGTTGTGAGGAGGTTTTTTCATTATTCATTGTGGAAAGGATCCTGCTGTCATCCACCACTGCTGTCTTTCATGGTCGCTCGGGCCTTTTATGTTACAGAGCTCACAGGTGTGCCCTCCTTTTATGTCCCTGCTATCTCTCTGATGGATTGCTTTTATTTTTGGGGCTTGACCATGTCCTGTCTCACTTTCATTGAGAGCTCCCTTGGCTGCATGTTGTGGGTTCACATAATCATCAGCAGCTTCAGCTTCAAATGCACCACTCTGTCTGAATAGCCTCCACACCTTTTACTTGCTTAATCTACGAAGAAATAATGAAGGAATAGCTTACACCTGTCCATGAAGTGACTTGAATCGATTGTCTGACTACTTTTGGTTGCTTGATAAAAGAGAGTTCTACTATTTGGATATGAATACCCTTAAAAGATAACTGCTATGTATATACAGCATGAGTTGTGACAAAGTGGTGTCCACATTGGTACAATCAGTCCTGTGATTGGATTGTGTATGATTCTGCTTTCTCTGACCATCACCTCAGTGCTCTCGTTCCTGTGATGGTGGCTTCCGGGTACGTGAGGTGCGTTGCCTTGCCGACGACATTATCCCGAGCGACCGCTGTGACCCCAGCTCAGTCCCAGAGAGTCAAAAAGAATGCAACAAACAACCCTGCCTAGCTGAAATAAGTAAGTCTGCCAAGCAGTGTTGTGCCACTGCAGTGCTACTGCTCACTCTGTGGTGTAGCAGTGTGGTCACAGCAAAGTCAGACATGACCTGATCGGATTGAGATTTCTCAGCAATGCTGTCAAAGTGGATAATGTTACGACGGTAAAGATGGAGAGCTTGTGGTCTGCTGTTTGAACCAGAGGGAAATAAAGAGGTCTTAAAGAAACTGCAAGAAACATTTATTTTTTGGAGGGAGGGGGGGTGTTCTGTAGGATCCTGTAGGAGGAAGTTGAAGAATTCATATAAATTTGCAAAAGTGTTTATGAGAAGAATAGGCAAGGGAAGACAAGGCAAGGCGATTCAAAGTGCTTTACAGATAAATTAAAACAGCAGAAATAAAAATCATGAAACAAAAAAGAAAGAGATAAGAACAATAGATAAAATCAGTAGTTAAAATATGGTTAAGTTTTGAAACTCAAGCTTCAGATTTGGAGCTTTATTCAAATGCAGCTGAAAATAGGTGTGTCTTCAACCTGGACTTAAATACACTGAGTGTTTCAGCTGATCTGAGGCTTTCTGGGAGTTTGTTCCAGACTTGTGGAGCATAGAAGCTGAATGCAGCTTCTCCATGTCTGGTTCTGACTCTGGGAACTGATAGAAGACCGGATCCAGATGACCTGAGGGGGCTGGAAGGTTCATACTGGGTCAGGAGGTCGCTGATGTATTCTGGTCCTACACCATTCAGAGCTTTATAGACCAGCATCAGAACTTTAAAGTCTATCCTCTGATGGACAGGCAGCCAATGTAAAGACCTCAGAGCTGGACTGATGTAGTCCACTTTTTTGGTCTTAGTGAGGACTCGAGCAGCAGAGTTCTGAATAAGCTGCAGTTGTCTAACTGACTTTTTAGGTAGACCTGTAAAGATGCTGTTACAGTAATCAAGCCGACTAAAGATGAATGCATGGACTAGTTTTTCCAGGTCCTGCTGACACATCAGATCTTTTAACCTTGATATATTCTTAAGGTGATAGTAGGCTGACTTTGTTACTGCCTTAATGTGTTTTTCCAAATTTAGGTCTGAGTCCATCACTACACCCATATTTCTGGCCTGGTTGGTAGTTTCTAGGTGTATAGATTGAAGTTCTGTGGTGACCTGTAATCATTTCTCTTTGGCTCCAAAGACAATTACCTCAGCCTAATTTTTGTTTAGCTGGAGAAAGTTGTGGCACATCCAGTCATTAATCTCCTCAATGCATTTACCAAAAGCCTGTACAGGGCCTCGGTCTCCTGGTGACATTGTAATATATATCTGCGTGTCATCTGCATAGCTATGGTAGTTTATTTTGTTGTTTTTTTTAATCTGTGCCAGTGGGAGCATGTAGATGTCAAATAGAAGAGGTCCCAGGATGGAACCTTGGGGAACTCCACATGTGATTCTTGTCTGCTCAGATGTAAAGTTACCTATCGACACAAAGTACTTCCTGTTCTCTAAGTAATTATTCTTAAGTAATGAAAATGCTGTACACACAGCAGTCCTGTAGTCGGCAGTCAATCTGTGGGGGAAATTTCTGCCTGTTTTTACAAAGTCATCAGAAGCCCTGGTTTAAATGTGCCTTTTCCTTCTATTTGTACATCTGTAAAAAGACATATTTTAAAGACATCATGTTATCATAGACCTCTCAAATAATAAAACAACATTTGACCAAGGACTGACTTCTAGAATGCGTGAATTTATGTCAACAATTCTTCATGTAGCAATGAACGAATTTGCATTGTTTTTTTCTTATCTCCTCTCTTGTGTCCCCCCCGACAGATCCATCATGCACTGACCAGTACCATAACTGCATGGTGGTGGTTCAAGCCCGCCTCTGCATTTACCCATACTACAAAGGTGTTTGCTGCGCC
Organism: Odontesthes bonariensis; assembly: GCF_027942865.1. Lineage (NCBI taxonomy): Eukaryota > Metazoa > Chordata > Actinopteri > Atheriniformes > Atherinopsidae > Odontesthes > Odontesthes bonariensis. The sequence goes on from NC_134509.1 coordinate 9,158,995, forward strand.
TCCTGCGCTCGTGCCCAGAAAACATACCCCAGTTCATTTCAAAGAAACCACATCCGCAGGTGATGTCGCCCCATGATGCCTAAATTCAGGTCAAAATGAAAAAACACAAACGAACAAACAAACAAACAAGAAAAAGCCACAGCACTGTCACTGCCATGATGACAGGAAGATTTGTTTGAGGTGTGACAAAGTTTGGGATCATACAGTGGTTTAGATTTCATGAACAAATCATGCAGGCTTCAGTTTAGATTTTTTTCACCCTGAAAACTGCTCTCAGAGTTCGGACCTCGTGTCATCCGACACCAAACCAAATAAAAAATGTCCTGAAACTTGTCTTTCAGGCCACATTTAATGTACTTGTATATTTCTCAAACAAAACTTGCAACAGTAGTTTAAAACTAATGGTCTGGTGTTTGTTGCATTATGAATTATTATTGTTGCTTATTGTCTCTGCTCTCATTTGGCACGAAAAAAATAAGCTATGCTGGGCTAAAATGAGTCTCATGGTGCAAGTTTTAGATATGGCAGCTACTCTGCACCATTATCCTTATTGGAAGCATGTATTTTTACATATTTTAAGTGCATCAGTCTGAATACGCAAAAATCAACTGCAATGTGATTGGTTGGCAGCCATTTTGGTTGCTGAGGCTTTGTGTGCGTGTTATGTGTTTGAATGGGTCGAGTTGGATGAGGATAGCTTTTACTTCATATACCCATATGACGTTACCAGTTCTTAAGGTTTGAAGATAAATGCTCAAATTCTAAAGGAACATATTTTTGTAGTTTCAGTGGGGTCCATCACCTACAAAATAAAAACCTACAACCTACAAACCCCTGGCTGCTTTTGTCGACTGTCCTCAATCCAGTTTTTCTACAATCGACTTTCTATTCGGTCAAGAAGGACGTCACAATGAGCCACGCACTCATTCAGGATAGTAAGACCATCGCTTTAATGGGACAGCTGGGTTGACAGCATGTAAAAGGCCATAATTCAATCACATGAACTTAAAGCACAGTAACAAAAAAACAAAAACAATACAAAAGAATCCAATGGCAAATTCACATTGCATTCCATTTCTTCTTAAGAAACAAATTAAAAGCATTGGGACCAGAAGTCTAACATACACTCTCTCTCCCATTATGCAGCTATAGATAAACGTTAGTCATGTTCCCGAGTTGCTTCTGAGTTTGTCGTCCACGGATGCAAGGCTGCACGGGTTAGGGTCCATGCGAGTTGGCTGATGTCCGAAAAGGAAATTTTAAAAAGACAAAAAAAAAAAAAAAAAAAAAAAATCTTTAGGGTGAGCCTAGGCCTTTGGCATTGAGGGATGCAGGGTCCACATTCACAAGAAAAATATCCACGTATGCTCGACTATATTCTCTGACACCATTACCCCAAACACATTCAAGGCTCGCTTTCCATGCTGATAAACTTTAACTCATTTAATATATAGAAGTATATTCATACACTGTATAATTATATTAACAGAAATGACAACCAATTTTTCCTTTTTTTTTTTCTTTTTGCTTCGTCCTTGGCAAAGGGTGAGAGACAATTGGGTTTTAATGTCAATATTACTGAAGACTTCTACAATAAAATGTTAAAAAAAAAAAGAAACGGTTGGCTAACTCCTCTAAACTGTCCAAAAAAAATATGGGACAATCACCATTTTTACCAGTCAGTCCTGAAAATACTATGGCAAGAGATGGTTTCCACCTAAATTTCAATGAGAACACACACAAACTATGTATGCGAGTGTGTGTAAAATATATATATATATATATATATATATATATATATATATATCCCCATCAGTTTTGTTCAGCTTATCAAATGCAAGAACTGGTCTGTTTCGCATCGTACCAACATTCACCGATTTTGATATTGTAGAAGTTGTACAAAGACAAATACAGTAGGATACAATACAGTAAAAAATACAAAAACTTGATGTTTTTCTTAAATGATAATTTACAAGATACGAAAATAGAAATAAAAGACAACAAAAAAAAAAAAAAAAAAAAAACTTACCCCCTGAGGTCAAATGATGAAAATAGCCGTGTCTCATTTCACTACTTTTCTTGTTATTATCCAGTAGCGGTGCTATGTAAAGGGCTGTAGGCATTATTCTGGGTGTCCCTGTATGACACAGTCAACCTGCACTATAACAAGGGCACTAGTTTGGGTGTCAATAGTCACTCGCGAGACATTAAGCTAAGGGAAAACGCGAAGGCACAATTATCAGAGGCAGAATGTACCTCAAGGATCGAACAACTGTTGTGGTATTCAAGGGGGAGGAGGATTTAAAAACGTGAAGGAACAAAAGAGGACAGACAAGTACTGTTTAAAGTGTGGTTCACATCTGAGAACGACAAGGCAGTGAATCAAGTTAAGGCCAGATTACTTGGGAACGTCCAATCGGAACGCTCGGACAGCAAAGACGATGTTAGAGCTATAAGTTTAAAATCAGAACTCTTATTTTTGTCATAACTTGGCTCGCTACATCTTTCTCAAGGTTAAGTCAATTATATTAAACAAGGATTCTTTTTTTATTCTATAGGATGTTATTATGCACAATAAAGTATAAATGCATATTACAAGAATGTACATGGGCTTCAGTCTATAATATCTCAGTATGGAGTACATCCAAGCATTCCGGGTGAGGACTTTGGCTTTGAAAAGTTAGTCTACATATGCACAAATATGAAACGTACATAGAAAACTCGTCATAGAAAAAAGAAGAGAGAAAAAAAGAAGACATGAAATAGAAACGGAAAGAAAATAAAAATCTAAATGGACTACATGGCTCACGCGGTAATCTGTCACAACCACTCTCTCGTAAAGAAACATTTTGTTCTTCCACAAATAAAAACATAAAAACTAAGAACAAATGTTTTCAAGTTTCACCTTTTCACACCCCTATAACATGTTATCCGTAATGAGATGTGTTCAGGGCTGAGAAGGAACGAGAAATACAAAAAGGAACAAAAACTTGAGTTCGGAGGGCTTCAAGGGCTTAAGTTCAAGTTTGTCATTCCTCATGTGCAAGTCAGTATAAAAATGCTACAACTCGTACAACGCTTTTGTCAACAAGACAGGTTCAGGGGCAGGACAAGCGCCCCATAGTTTGCTAAATAACAAGAGGCTTGGATATTGGCAGGCTAGCTTGTTCTTCAAGGATGCAATGCATAGTCTCCACTGCACTGTATTATCTTTTCAAGCTCTTCATCTCCTCCACTCATGTAGAAGGAAGAGCAACTGTTGGAGTCTATCATCCTGTCCTATCTCTCTCTTACGGCTGAAGGGTCACCACCTTCCATTTCTTTCCTTCCTATGACTTCTGTTTGGGTTGAATGATCCGTTCATCTGATCGTCTTTCCAGATGTTTCTCACTCGCTGTCAGTCTCCAAGTCTGAGTCGGACCAATGCACTGGGCTCAGTTTCCCATGCCGCTGGGCGTACTCGATAACTGCCGTGTAGCAAAAATAGTACTGGTCCCAAGTCTGGATGCTGAAAGCCCTCTGAGCACGCATCCTCCGCACCGTTTGGTGGATATCTACTGTGCCAACGTCCTCCAGCTGGGACAGGCAGATGTCCAGTGTGCAGAATGTGCCTTAACAGAAAACAGGAAAGAAGAGCAAGAGGAGAGGTTACACTATAAACAAAAAAAAACTAATTCTAAGAAAATTCTTGATAGGCAGATCAATATAAATATATGAACAAGTTCCTTTTTTCTCCAAAATGTTCCTGATTAATAGTTGGCGTTTACCTGTACGTCCAATGCCAGCACTGCAGTGAACAACCACTGGGGGCCCCCCTGGAGGCCCTCTCCAGCTGGGTCCCAGGCTCTGGACTGCATCCTCCCTCGTTTGAAGTACATGCTCACGGAAGTCCAACATAGCAGAAGCACTTTTAGGGACCCCAAAGTCTGGCCAGCTCACATAGAGGTAGTGGTATATGTCCCGTTTCTCCCCAGACTAAGAAAACATCAGGCAGGTTCATAGGAGGACAGAGAAATACATTCGCCTCTTTTATTTGTACCACTGAGTTATCTAGTCAGAATGTCAGATTGGAGTATTTTAGAAATTTGATGAACAAATCAACAAAAGTAATCCCATAACCTGAAGCTGTCAAATCGTGCAATCCCTTATAAATGTTGAATAACTTTAATGCAACATTGGTCTTATTTACCTGTGTGTTGTATAGTTCAAGATGGGATAGTTTGAAATCCTGAAACCCTTGGATGCGTGTATTTCTAACCAAGAAGTACCCGTGCTGCTCTGTCCTGCCGTCCTCGAGAGGCCAGTACTGACCACATTTGACACGTCCGCGCTCAACAACCCTGAGAAACAGAGTTTTATTATTCAACTTACCACTTCTTCGTTCATATACAACCCCGTTATCAGCAAAAGCTGTGACATAAGGAAGAAGTGCAACACGCAATACAGAGTGGTAAAGAAAGAACAGTCTCAACTGCTTTTTGTCATGTGTTGCAGGCCTGAAATGCAAAAATGGATGCAAATCATTGAGTGAAATGAGATCGTAGAGACAAAACATGAAACATCTTAGTCTCACACCATCTGCAATTAAATAGAAATAATGTAAAAATTCATGTTTTTTTACTTGCATTTTCCATACCGTCACCACAACCTTTACCAATTTAGGGTAAACTAGCGTCTCACCTGGTTGTCATGACAATGATAAGTACCATCTGTTCCCAAACCATCCGCCAGAAGTCACCAAAGGTTTTTGGCAAAGGACCTGAGGGACACAAGACTGTGAGATGGTGGCTGTACCAGATCGCACGCTGCACATGTCTGAGGGCAAAGCGTAAACTCAGGAAAGAAAACATTAAGAACTAGAGAACTGTGCAAAATGTTCAGGGGCTTTGGATTTTCAGACTATTATCAATCTCAGAGTTCAATCAAGAGGGAAATCACCACAACCTGAAAACAATAAACTGTCTGAAGGGTTGATATTAACATCCAATGCTGCTTACTGTCAGCCTGGGATTATGCAAAGTGACAAAACCAACTGAGACACACCAATTTAACAAATAAAGTGTGAGTCTGTGTGTAGGTACTGGAGTGTTAGCTGCTGCATGAAATCATCTTAAAGAGTGTAAAACATTTGCACGTGGTAAATAAATCGCATCAAAATTCTAGAATGCAGACAGCTACTCACCCTGAGTAGCGATGTAGGTGTTGCGCCTCTTATACCCATCCATGAAACTGGCATTAATGTAATCCGATGTCTGGAAAACACACGGCACAAAGATGAGTGCGATTCACTGCTTTAAAGTCAAATCTACTAGGTTTTTGTTTTGACCGATTGGTATCCAAGTCAGTGAGAACACCTGAACTCCCAGGGTTTGTTGCTTTACGTTTGCCGGCTATACCAGCGTCTAATGCAAGGTAATGACCCCCCCCCTCAACCACTGTGGATATACAGTATTCATGTCACTGAGAATATACACACGGCATGTATTTTGCTCACGTGAGTAAAACAAATGCAACTTATCACTCCATCAGTGGGAGACACGCACAATTGCATGTTTTAGAAAAACATGTTCTTGAAGACGTCTCAGAAATCAACAAAGTGCCGTGCTGTGGGAAGTAGTGCTGGTCACTTGCACAAAAAGTCACTTTTAAAACGGTCGCAGTAGATAACGAGTACACTACCCGAGGTGCGCTGCCTGGAGAATGCCACATATGGAATAATATACAATAATGAAATAATATACAAGTTAATCCAGAAACTATGACAAATGTCTTGAGTTGCACATCCCCAGTATTACTGGAACTGGAAAACCTCTACATTTAGACTTAGTCACATACTGTAAATCCCAATAAAGCATTTTGCAATTGTGAATCCACAGCAGATTCAGTCAATCTTAATTCATGAGATTCTTTTAGTTTTATCTGAACTGCGAGCTCATGACATTCATTTCCTGATCTTTTCAATCTCTCATTACTCAACTGAAGATCACTCATTTCCTAAAATAACAAGTGCGTGCTTCCTATGAGAGGACATAGAAAGTTCATGTGCCTGCAGCAGCAGGGACCAGCTTCAAAACTTTTGCACATCAAGAAAGCGATAACATCAGTGAGTGACATTTAATCAGAGATAAAAAAAAAAAAAAAAAAAGGGAGGAAGTTAAGCATCACCTCGTCCTCATCATCACACAGCTGGCAGAGTCGTACTCGTGACTGGTCCAGGCAGAGGACATCGCTGTACCGGTTCTTGATCTGATTGGACAATTTTCTACAAAGGTGGAATCAACTTTATTGATGTACAGCTGTCACAGAATTTATTTTTCACTAGCAGAGACGGAAAGACAAATGTATGATGAGTCTTACTTGGAGTAGTCAAAGGTGCCTGCTGGAGGCTCCTTGCGGATCTCCTCATACTCCTGATAGATCCCCTTCTTCTTCTTCATCTTCACATACTCCACCAGCTCATGGACTGTCATGCCTCCCTGATCTGGCATGTGAACAGAGACCTCCAAGCAGCGGTTTTCATCATCGGGACCCCACGATGAGGACAGAGGTGGGGATTGTGAGGAAGGCTGGTTGGGTGGACGAGGCAGAGATTTCTGAGGCAACGGAGGCACCCCTTCCTCCTCTTCACAATCCTCATCGTCCTCCTTCAGACTCTCATTCCGACACCTGCTGGCAGAGTCTGTTGCCTCGCCAGCCGCTGTGTCCTCATCGCCTTTCTGCGAGAGCGGCGTGTCTGACTGGGGCGGAGCTTGGCAGCCGAGGCCGTTCACGTTTGCATTGGGACCGCCGACACTTGTGTTGGCTCCGCTCATCGCTGAGCCATTCCAGTGTTGATGGTTCACCTGTGACCTGTCTGCTGATGAATTTGAGCTCTGCTGGTGCTGGCCTAAGCCTCGAGTCCTGCCCTCCACTATACCACAGTGGTTGTGTGGGTTAGCATTGTTGTCGTCATAGCAATTAGAGTTGGCTGTGGTTCGCTCAGTACCCAGCTGTGTAATCATGTGGGAGTGGGACAGCGTTTCACCTATGCTTGTGTTGCTGTTGTCTAAGCTGTAAGAGCGCAACAGGCTTCCTACACAGTCATGCGTGTCGTGTTCTTGTGTGTCGCCCTTAACGGTGTTCGTTTGCATGTTAACACAGGACTGGATCCAAGCCACGTGGCTGTACTGAGATGTCCCACCCAAGTGTTCAGGGAGGGAGGAGACTGGGATGTGACTGGCCAGCTCATGAGCTTTCACGGTGCAGACCTAGAGAAAGAAGGAAAGAAAACTCACTCTAAACATAAGCACCTGAGGCATTAATGTCGATAAATGACAGAAAAACACACGCACCCTTTCCCGCAGCTTCTCGCGAACAAAGAGACGGAGAACCGCGAACGGTGCTCGAAACCAAAGCGGCGAGGACACAATGAAGACACATTTTAAACGAGCTGGAAACGCACCCTGGGAAACACAAGCAGACACACAACGTGATGAAAGGAGTTTTCCATTTCAGAGGAGAGTCAAACATTTACGAGGTAGCCACATGAGAGAACGTTGAAAGACATTTACCTTCAGCAAATTGAGAATCTTGACACAGAGTTCGTAGTCAAAATTTCCATAACTGGAATTTGTCATGTCATAAATAAATATGAGACCGTCTTGTTGAGTTTGTATACTGGAAAGAAATGAACAAGAATTTTTTTTTTCATTAAAGAGATGTTTGACTTGCATTAAAATGTCACCACAAAAAATAAGTTCTTGCTTGTATGAATTTCTCATGAAAAGAAAAGCAGAAATAAGAACAGGAACTTGGCCGAGGCAGCCAATTCAAGGGAACAATATATAAACTCAAATGTGAGGCTATTCTTAAAAGAAGCAACAAGTCTACACTCTTCTGTCGAAGAGTAAGAAAAGTTAATATTAGAGGCCAGAAGACAAGGGATAAATGGTCAGCACTTTACTTCTCTATGGCTTTGTCCAGCTGATAAATGATGGCCTGCAGCACAGCTTTGTGGGTGGTGACGTCGGGCCGATGGAGGCGGGCAGTGAAGAGTGCTAGAGCAGCACCCTTAGCATCTCGGCCGGGCTGGTGGGAACATCAACAGGTCACCATAAAAAGCACTGCTAATTCAATGAGAAATCTCTGCTCCACTTCAATTGACAACAAGACACAAACGCAAACATGCATTTGAACAAAGACATTCACAGACACAAAACTCTTCTTTAATGACCTGTGTGCGCACCATTTTCCCTTTAAGTTTGGTGTGTAACCGTCGGGCTCCTGGCTAACATTTTGCACAACACTAGCAACACAAAATTTTAGGGAGAACTTCTTACAAAAAAATAAAAATAAATCAACATGAAACAACATTTTCATCATCGGCCAGATTTCCCCTTCTTAATAGCAGCGCTGCAATTAAAAATCTGGTTATAAACAATTCACTGAAAAATCCAAACTTCTCTTTTCTATTAAAGGAAAAAAAGTGAAGTGCAGCTTTTAAAGAAAGAAATCCTTAAGTTAATAAAATAGCAGTTTAGTATTTCTGAAGGCTAATCTGTATTCATATATATATATATATATATATATACATATACTTAAGTGTTGACAATAAATTTGGGTTAAGTGGGTTTGTTTATGCATCATATTGTATCCAGTCATGGAAAATATTTGAAAAACAAATTCTATGCTATTAAAAATGCATACAAACCCTGCATAATGCACACTGCCTCATAAGATTTATGATTACAATTACAGAAAATTGGTGTTTTGTTAAATCACACTGAAGCTCCTAGTTATAAACTGACGGCACTACTGCAAAATATGGTCACAAAAAGCTACGAGGTGGTCGCAGTAAGTGAACTTAGCAATGATAAACTGGGGCTCCTTTATATCCCAAGGCTCAAAATGGCATTACTACTCACCAGAACTGTAAATTTGCCACTCAGCAACTCAGAGCGCAGGGGCTCCTCGTCTGGGTTTATATTAATGATGCCCTCTTTGATTCTTGTGTTCTAATTTTGAAACAAGAGGAAAGAGACAGGATGCAAAAGGTCAGAAAATAGTATCTCCTGACTAAATTAGCATCAAACAATCAATCATTTAACAGCAGCACAAACTATTAGTCAAAAGACAGCTTCCTTAGTTTGTAAATAAGAGTAAATTTGGGCGATCAGACTTATATTTCACAGGTCCTGTCATCAGTTCATAAACTTCATGACACTGAACAGCTTTCAATACTCAGTAATGCACAACATCCCAAATTAAATAACTTGTGAAAAAACAGCTGCTGAAAAAGAAGAACCCTTAAACAAATCATTAACTAACTCATCTAACTTTCATAGTTTACACAAAAAGGTTGTGTTTTCCTATATGTAAATACATGAACAAATCATTCGCACATGAAATGCTTCTACAAATTTTTTTAAAATATCTGTAGCCAACTTTTTAAGCAACTTTGAGTCCTTTAGATGACAGATTGTCGATGGTGTCATCAATCAAAAATAATACCGTACCTTATATGCTTGAAATAGCTCAATGGCTCTGGAGACGTCAAACTTGCGGGCCATAAGAAACTTAACAGCTGTAGGCTGGGAGACGAGCCCAGCACTGTGAGGCAGCTCCCTGCTACGCACCTCACTCAGGAACTCCTCCACAGCCTGGAGGGACGTGGCAGAAAGGACAGGAGTTAAAAAGGTGAGATGGAGGATGTGCGTTAAGAACAAAAGTAGCAGTAAATGCTAAGAGCACAAGTCCATTTGAGTTTGCACTCGTAGGTAACAATCCACAACTTCTTCATCTTTGTTCGACCTAACCCGAAGTTGAATTCAGGCCTGCCTGACAGAAGGTGCAACTACAGCTTGTTTCATTACAAAGTTCAGTGGATGAGGGCATTCAAATGGCAAAGGAAAAAAAACTCATCTTGATGGGATGCACTGGTGTTCATAATCTGAAACCAGCACAAGTTATAGTAGGAATAGGATATCAGATATAATTTTTTTCTGAGAGGTAAGCCACTCGGATCTACAAGCGTCTTGTCTCATCAAGTTCCTAAATGAGGGTCTCTACATGCTACTGACGATTACCAACAGCTCTTAACAGTTAAAATCTTCAGAACAGTTTATTCTAGAACAGGTGAAAAGGCAGGGCTCTATTTAATCTCTATTAGGGGTGTACAGATTCTCAAACTGAGGGTGTATTACAAATGTGTGTCTCTTGCTATGGTCCTTCTTCTGATGGCTTGATTCATTTCTCCTAACACATTTTTTAAAAAGGGGAATTGCCAGTTCAGAACATTTTTCCAGCTCTACGGTGTAACATTTGATACATAACTTACTAAGAAGAGTAAAACAATGCTACATGATGGACAGAAATCTTCACATGAATCTTGTGATTTGAAAGATAACAGTTGACACTGCAGAAAACGGATCTACCACCACAACAGGAAGAAAAAAGAAAAAAAAGTCCGTAGCTGTGTGAGAACAAAGATCATTTAAAAGCACGTTGCTTCCCAAAAGTGATATGATTTTGATCATTTCCATACACTGTTCCCTTTGCATACTGCAGCCATGCCCGTCCTAAAATATATTCATGAAAATGTGATGTACTCTAAACAATGGGCCAAGAAAGAAGTGGTTCCAACACTGCCACAAGACACTTAAAGCAGTAGATGTATTAAACAACAACTGTTGCAAACGACCAGTGAGATCAGACTTGAGGCTGATCCGATCTGGCTCAATCAGGAGGACTACTTAATCTTATGGACGGAGTGGTATAAACATTTTGATAATCTGATCAACTGGAAATTCTTTACAAGTATACAACGAGTCTGACCGTTTCTCTCCCATTGAAATAAATGCACATCCTTGAACCACACAAAGGTTAAGGTGATGCAATGAGTTTCCGAGGAAAAAAAAAAAAAAAAAATGGCAAAAGTAAGACTACATGGGTGTGACAAAGTTTTGTTTGATACCTTAGAAGAGCTAAAGATTGAACAGAACGTTGTGTCAACGTGTTTCGACAGCGTTTCATTTCTAGTCAGGAAGGACAACTCTCTTTTTCATCCACAACCCCCCCGGTCTGCTCCTGGATGGTGCACGGAGTGAACTGAACTGTATGCGTCTACTTTTACTCTCAGCTTGCTCATAGGCCACATGAGAAAGAGACCTGCTGATGAACTGGGAATAGAGTTTGATGACAACTTTTACGCCTCTTCTTTCGACACATTTTCTGCAAGAATGTCCACTTTTCACATGTCAAAAGAGTTGAGTTCTGGTTGAATGCTTTGTAGCATGTAAATTGCATAACATGTCAAATATCTTCCTTTAATGGCTCATAAACACTTCCAAGTTAAATCTCTAATCAGAATGATTTAAATCAGAATTGATTCATATTAACACAGCTGATGTGAGAGATGGCGCATGCAAATGAAAATCGTTCATGAGAAACAGAGTAAATGATGGAGACCGTAGGATTACCAACAGCAACTGAACATCAGCACCAGGATATTCGCCAACCTTAACGGGGATGATCCAAACAGGAAAACCACGATACCCTCAGGAGCGACTCCACTCAACAAATGTTTCTTCTAACATACAGTTAATTTGGCGTTATTAGATATGCAAAGACTTTAACTACCAACAAAGGTATCTGCCGATTTATGATGCAGTCGGAGTGCGTCGTATAGCTTAGCTGTCAATAGCAGATGACGATAAGACGAGCAGCCATAAGATAACAGTTATTGGAGTCGCAGCGTGACTTTTGATATTTTGTATCAATGTCAGGCCCACCCCTTTTACTACAAAGCGATGACAACAACGATGCTAGGAAACGGAGGATCATTTCTGTGAATTCATGAGTGTGCATCCGACAGACAGAACGCTTCTTGTTAGCCGGCTCATAGCGGACACCCGTGTTGTTCTATGAGAGTCACGATCTTTGTCAGTTTTCACTGTGTCATGGTATAAAATTGCAATCTGCAATCAAAACAACCATTTGCTTGTCATTTTCCACTTATAAATTAGTCCAATACAATGCTTGACTTCTCGCAACGCAGCTGTTGAGGAAATTCCCTGCAAGTCAACAATAGCTATTAGCATTAGCTAACGGCTAGGTTACATGTGGTAGCTTAATAGCTGTCGTTAAAGATAGAAAACACACAAAAGGCACTTTTATAAGATTAACAGTAAGCCACGGAATGCCACTATAAAGTCAACATAAACAATATGGACATATCTACGTGGACCATGCAACGGTGGGTTATTAAGAGAGCGCGTACACGAGACACACTGCCGGCTAAATTATTCCCGTCACTACTAGCAAACGCCATCATGCTAACACACATGCTAACTACTGTCAGTCACACCGGAGTCAGTCGACCCAGGAGAGAGCGAACGGGCCACGGCTGTTTACTACACTGCATCGCTCCTAGGAAAAATTATATGAAGAGATGTATTTTAAATACCACCGGTTAAAGAAGAAAATGATAATGACATAAGTTCACACAGAAGATGATGGGAAGACGAGGGGAAAAAAAACCGTCAAGAGAGCCTTACCAGCTGCTCCTGAGTTGTCAAGGCTTCCGCCATCTTGAAGCCTCCGCAACGTCGAAACGGGCGCGCCCACCAGGCGCTCGCTCATGCACAGAGACGGATACGCCCATATGCATTTACTGGCATTCCACATACCGTTAATGACAGGTGTCGTGCCAAGGTAACCAAGGTAACCGCGCACTTACACTGCAGAGTTGTGTCCACATAAACACGCTTCGAATTCACCTACGTAAACGGAAGAAAATAGCTCATGTAAATATTTTAATTAATTGTTTGAGTGTTGATGTTCTGTCATTAGGGTTTTGCAAAGTCACATAGCTCTTTGCAAAATACATGCTTTCATTTTTTTTTGTTCTTGTAAAAATGATCATCATTGTACGGAAGAAAAAATAATAATATTTTGCCTGTCGAGAATAAAGTCGACATGTCGAGAAAAAAGTCGAAATGTCGAGAATAAAGTCGACATGTTGAGAATAAAGTCGGAATGTCGACAATAAAGTCGAATTTTCGAGAAAAAAGTAAACTCCTCTGGTCCATCATCTAATTACTTTATTTTCGACATTTCGACTTTTTCTCTAGGCTACATGTCGACTTTATTCTCGACAGGCAAAATATAAATATTTTTTCTTATGCCTGGCCCTAATACTCTTCCTTATCATTGTAAAGATGAGTTAAATCAGATCAGCATTCATTACTTATATCCAAGATTATTGAGAAAGTTGTATTTAACCAGCTCAACGACTTTCTGAATGAAAGTGGAAGTCTTGATAAGTTTCAATCAGGCTTCAGACGTCATCACAGCACTGAAACAGCTCTGGTCAAAGTGTTAAACGACATCAGGTTGAATACTGATTCTGGTAATGTTTCAGTCCTGGTTCTGTTGGACCTCAGCGCTGCATTTGATACTGTAGATCACAGAATCCTGTTGCACAGGCTGGAAAACTGGGTTGGACTTTCTGGAGCGGTCCTTAACTGGTTCAGGTCCTACTTAGAAGGCCGGAGTTATTTTGTTACTATTGGCAGCTATGAATCTGAGCGAGTGGCCATGACTTGTGGAGTCCCCCAGGGGTCAATTCTTGGACCTCTTCTGTTTAAAGGATAAGACCGGTTTTTTGACATTGGGCCCTTGATTTCACATTATAACATGATGTTCTACTCACCCCTGCTTGTTGTTGAACATTTGGAGCTGTTCCGAAGATATTCGCGAGGCGTCTGGCTGCTCTCTTGAGATATTCGGCCATGAAACGGTTTCCTATGGGCAAGCTTATACAGGCACAAACTATGCTGTTTATAATTTATTAATTACTCTACACTAGCACTGATAACGTGGAGGTGCGTCGCTTACTTAAAAAAATCCGGGTTACTAATTTTGAATTGTAGCCGAATGAATAAATAGGCAGCAGGTCTGTGGGCTGTCTGTGGCAGTAGCACCACGAGGACGTCAGTAACACCCACTTTACGACGAAAAAAAACAAAATTACAATAACCCGGATTTTTTTAAGTAAGCGACGCACCTCCACGTTATCAGTGCTAGTGTAGAGTAATTAATAAATTATAAACAGCATAGTTTGTACCTGTATAAGCTTGCCCATAGGAAACCGTTTCATGGCCGAATATCTCAAGAGAGCAGCCAGACGCCTCGCGAATATCTTCGGAACAGCTCCAAATGTTCAACAACAAGCAGGGGTGAGTAGAACATCATGTTATAATGTGAAATCAAGGGCCCAATGTCAAAAAACCGGTCTTATCCTTTAACTTGTATATGCTCCCTTTGGGTCAGATATTGCAGAATTTTAACATCAATTATCACAGTTATGCAGACGATACACAACTTTATGTGTCTCTGTCACCGGACGACTGCAGCCCAGCTGACGTTCTGTGTCAGTGTCTGGAGGAAGTAAACACCTGGATGAGAGAGAATTTTCTACAATTAAATGAAGACAAAACTGAGATAATTCTGTTTGGTAGCAAAGAGAAGAGGGTCAGCGTTGGTAAATATCTTGAGACTCGGAACCTTACAATCACTGACCAGGTTCGTAACCTCGGAGTGTTGATAGACTCAGATCTGACTTTCAGCAGCCACATCAAAGCTGTCACCAAGGCAGCTTTTTACCATCTCAGAAATATCAACAGAATTAAAGGTTTCCTCTCCCAAAAAGACCAGGAGAAACTCATCCATGCATTCATCTCCAGTAGACTCGATTACTGTAATGCTCTTTTAACTGGACTTCCCAAAAAGAGCATTAAACATCTGCAGCTCATCCAGAACGCTGCTGCTAGAGTTTTAACCCGGACTAAGAGATCTGAACACATCACACCAGTTTTAAAATCTTTACACTGGCTTCCAGTCAGTTACAGAATAGATTTTAAAAGCCTGCTGATGGTTTACAAATCCCAGAATGGTTTAGGCCCAAAATACATCTGTGATATGTTCAGAGAATATAAACCCAGCAGAGCTCTGAGATCCAAGGACTCAGGTCAGCTGGTCCAGTCCAGAGTCCAGACTAAACATGGAGAAGCAGCATTTAGCTGTTATGCTGCAAATAAGTGGAACAAACTGCCAGTGGAGATTAAACTTTCACCAAATGTAGACATTTTTAAATCCAGGTTAAAAACATTTCTTTTCTCATGTGTCTATGCATGAAATATCTTTTAACTTATCTAGACTGTTGCCTGATTTTAAATTCATTTAAATGATTTTATTTGTTTCTCTTTATATTATTTTATGTATTTTTAATGCTTCTTGCACTCCCTGCTGCAATGCTTTTATTTTATGTAAAGCACTTCGAACTGTTTGTACATGAAATGTGCTATACAAATAAATTTGATTTGATTTGATTTGATTTGATACTTAATATGGGGAAGTTTCACCATTTCTTTCTTAAAGTTGGAGGGGCAACACTTTCTAGCAACCTGAATTAGTCAGAATCTGTGTCCCCTGTCTTTATAGCCCAGATTCTATTCTATCATAAGATGGTTTATTTTATATATATTTCAGATCATGCTATCATAGATCATGCTGAATAACTCCACTAAATATGACAAAGTTTAATCTTTTTTATTAAAGTTAGAGGGGGATAAAGATTCTGGTGGGGTGGACTAAATCTGTATCCCCTCTCTATGAAGCACAAATGGCATCACAGTATACAGTGTTTTATTGTGCTATTTTGCTCTATTTGCTTTGTAGGGGACACACTTCCCATCAGGTACAACTACCTTGCTTCAAAGCTCAGCTTGTTTATCAATAAGTCCATCAGAGACATTTAGGTATTCCTAAAAAAAATTGTTGAACACAGACTGAATTAGTTCAGTTCCATGCATTAGCTATTTTACCAATTGGAGCAAGCGATTCAGAAATTGCTCATAATGACAAATGTCACATTATTTACTCATTTATTTTCCGCTCACAGCCCACAAACAGTATCTATCCACAGCCTGACCTCTACTTTCATACACTCTATTGCTCTAAATTTTCACATTTGGGAATCTAATAATGTCACGATCATTTTAGTAACTGAACGACTTATTTACCTACAAAAGCTTTGATCAATAAACACTGAGTCAACATTTAGTATTTCCACTAATCAGTTTTACCTCTAATTGTGCACGCCGATTAGTTGGAAGTAGTAGAAGTGATGGTACTGGGAGAACTGGTAGCACGTGGGAACTGTAGTAGGTGCAGCCTGTTTCCCGTAGGACAGATTTAGTGAAACACCGGTGTGGCACTCCGGCGGTCTTTTTGATTTCTGATTTGTTTAGCACTGCGCACCACAGCGTTTATACTCAGCTGCCAAAATAACTCATTGGATAGAGACACTTGTGTTCAAAAACATCAAATACAGTTTATAACCCCGTGAGAAGAGTTAGTTGGATGTCATGTTAGTTAAATTACACTTCCTCAAGCGTTTGTCAACACCAGTGCAACATCTTCGACATGACCTCGGGTCCTCCAAAAAAAAAATGTTACATGGGACAGCACCAGATCAAAGGGAAAAAAAGGTAAGTTTGGACAACACTTTACTTTTGTCGCTGATTGATTTAGAAGAATTGCGATTCTTCCTGTTGCCTGGAAACCTCTTCCAGTGTTGTTAACTAACGTACGTCAGTAGTGCCTGTGTTAAAACGTCATATCTCTGAGCACAGCATCCGAGGTAATGATGAGCCACCCGACGGAGACAGACTGTTGCAGGACACACGCTATCTGTCAGACAAAACAAGCAAATTGCAGAACATAAGCAGCGATGGCAGCATTGTGAGTCAGAGTTTTCCTAAAACTTTTTCCGACAACTCTTCAACTCCTTCGACTGAAAATATGACATGTATTATTTTTTTTATCTCCTTGTGTTAGGCTAAAGGAGCTGGGTTGCAGCCGGGGGAATCCTCCTTAGCTCTCGATGAAGAGATGCTGCAGTGTTTGGAGGCTGCTGATCCTGCGAAGGCCGCTTGCTCAACAACACTGAACAGACATGCTCAGAAAGAACCGGGTTCAGCAGCTGCCTTTGCTCCTCCTCGACCCCTTGTGTCGAGTGCACATGAAAAAAAGGAGAATGACTTAGTGCAGACGAGGGATGGAGCATCTCCACAGCCCACAAATGGGAGACCCAGTGGAGGCCCTAGTTGTCAGGAGGGAGACTGTGGGCGTAACGGGGATTGTAAGAGACCCGGATGGAGAACTGACTGCAGAGACCTTGCTCAGAAGCTTCTCTTCAGTGAGGACTCTGGGGATGTGAATCATCCTCAGGATCAAGAAAACTTCCATTCAAAACCTGCATCAGTGTCTACCAAGCCTCTGCCTTGTCAGAAAGCTGTCAGCTCCAGCATGTAAGTCTTTACCTAGATGTTAAGTAAGTTTAAGATGTGTTTTACCTTAATTTTGATTACCTGCTTCCATATTCTTCTGTTCGCGTTTCCATACTCGCTCTTTATATTTAAATAGGCAGACACACAGAAGAAAGAGCTCTCCTCCTAGCAATAACAAATGTCAGTCAAGTACGGATGCTGCTGACCCACCTCTGGATGTATCCAGGGACTACATCTTGTTCAGCCCCACACGTCTTGCAGCAGCTGCGAAAAAGGCCAAACTCCAGCGATCGCTACAGAATCAATCCGCCTCTGTGCTCACAGTGCCCACTGGCCTGGAGCTCAGCACTCTCAGTGACACTCTACCTCAGCCAGGTGAGGTGCTTTGAGCACAACCGGAAAAACCTTCTTCTTCTATTCGTGTCTCTGTCCTTATTTAGCTTATTTTTTTTATCCCTTTCACATTTTGTCAGGCTAGACTAAATTGCCATGATGAGAAAAAATGCAGAGGTACTACGGTATATGTTATACACATGTTATAGGGACTCACAATTTGTAAGCACGAAGACAAAAAAAAAAAGAAGAGTATAAAGCCTCGAAAGCAGATTCGATGCACAGATCCTCCTCAAGGCAAAGCTTAAAGACACACATTTACACTCTTATTTCAATTCGTATCTGTCCTTTAGTGCTGTTTGCAAACAAGGCTTCAGTTAAACGAGCCAGAGGAAAGGCAGGTTTTTATAAATATATATATATATATATATACACACACACACACACACACACACACATAGCAGCCAGGAAGCTCAAAAATACTACAGATAAATCAGAGTGGTGGTTAAAAAATAACTGGTGAACACACTGAGCTATTGAAGCAGATAGCCACATTGCAGGCTTGATACACAAGATTTCTGTCAATAGTCTGACCTTAGTGGTGTGTAACAGCGGGACCTTCTGCTCTACTGCAGGCACTGCCTTCTGTGCTCCCGTGGAGCAAGCTGAAAAGCTGCTGTTATCCAGCTGGGGTTTACCGAAGCCCGTTCTGGAGCGCTACCAAAAACACGGAGTGACTCATATGTTTGAGTGGCAGGCCCAGTGCCTCACTGTGGGAAAGGTGCTGCAGGGGGGGAACCTGGTGTACTCGGGTAAGGAGCGCAACATTTGTTTGCAAAGTGATTCGTAGAGCAAAACGTGTTGGCTCGTTTATTTATTTATTTGTGCTTTTTTTTTTCTTTCATCGCTGAATTCAGCACCCACCAGTGCCGGCAAAACTCTGGTGTCAGAGCTGCTGATGCTGAAGCGCGTGCTGGAGACCAAAAGGAAAGCTCTCTTCATTCTGCCCTTTGTTTCTGTGGCCAAAGAGAAGATGCACTACCTTCAGGTGAGGGAGAGGTGGGCAGACAATTAAAAGGCACGCCTTTTTTTTTTTTTTGGATTGACAAGTGCACCGTTTGTGTTAAGATGTCACTCTGATTGGATCTCTTTCCTCGTAGAGTGTATTTGAAGAGGCAGGAGTTCGTGTAGAGGGGTACATGGGCAGCACCTCGGCCGCTGGAGGGTTCAAAACACTGGACGTGGCCGTTTGCACCATAGAAAAAGCAAATTCTCTCATTAATAGGCTCATCGAAGAAGATAGCATGGGTCTCTTAGGTATGGCGACTGTGGTAATTGTGCATAGCCAGTTTATTAATTAGTCACTTGAAAGAAAAGTGATACCAGACATTGGATAATTGTTACTTCTAACAATCTCCTAAATTCCTCCATTTTATGTCACTGCATTATGACTGTATTACTAACAGAAGATACTCTAGTAGAAATACTTGTTGCTTGTGGCTCTGATTGTGCATGTTAGAACATAGTAGAACATAGATTGGGAGTTTATGGCGGTATTACGAAGTGTTATCTCTGTGCTGCTAGGTATGGTGGTTGTAGATGAGTTGCACATGGTTGGAGATTCTGGAAGAGGATACCTGCTGGAATTGCTCCTGACCAAAATCCGCTACATCGCCCAGAAACGGAGCACCACAGGGTCTGTGATCTTTGATCTTCTGACATTTTCTTTCCAAAAAGCTTTTGCAAATTCAATTCTTCTGGCACATGTGCTAATTAGTCTTTCTACAGATCTCTGTCTGAGGGTGTTCAGGTAATCGGCATGAGTGCCACTTTGCCAAACCTCTCACTCCTGGCGAGCTGGTTAGGTGCAGAGCTTTACCAGACAGACTACAGACCTGTGCCCCTGCACGAACATCTTAAAGTTGGCACGAACATCTACGACAAGAGCCTCTCTGAGGTCCGGCAATTCACCCCTTCTCTCCATGTTAAGGTAACTGAAATGGATTACGGTTCAGAGATGATGCAGTTTACAATAATGTGACTTATGTGAATAAAATGACAGTTCAATGGCTTTATAAATATTTGAAACTACATGTTTTCATATAAATAGAACAAAGACAGTATGCCATATATTTAAACCCAGAATTATTCTTGCTTCTTTTTTTTTCACGTGAATTTATTTTGAATTTGATGCCGGCTCCCTTTGAAAAGGGGCCACTGTGTCCCATCACCTTTCGTTTAGCAGCACTCTGTAAGTGTTTGGGAACTGAAAACACCAGTAGCTATGGTTTTGAAAGTGAAAGATTTCCCATTTTTGCCTAATGATTGTGAGCAGACTGTTTGTTAGTTTTGTTTTTTTTAACAACGAGACAAATGGCTTTTAAAGGAGTGACAGGTCTGGACTGCACACAGGACAGTTTAGCACCTGTATGTGCAGAAAGTGTTTGGGCCTCATGTTGCTGAAATGAGGGACGCCTTCCCTGAAGAAGATGTCATCTGGATGGCAGCGCTCCAAAGCCTGGTGATGCTGGTTTACCGAACTGGTCCTTCTCTCTTTTGGCTTTTTACTATTACAAATTGAATGTATAACTGTGCTTATTTGAGATAAGCTTAGTGAAACTTAGGGAAAGTCCAACATTTCCACTATAGGGACGGACTGACTGAAACTGCAGTCGTGACCGACCTGCTTCTTGTTTTTTCTAAAGGTGATGTGTTTTCAGTGGGGTTCCTAACTTAATTCAGTGACTTTTTCACCACAGAACCGTGCCTGTTTTTAACACGGCGTTGACAGCCCGATGGCCTGAAGATGACCTCGTCCCACGCAAAAGAAGCTCTCTTTACTTCTGACAGACTCATCGTCTCTGTGATGTGTTTTAGTCTTTCTATATCCAATAGCACAACTGTTGCTGGTTAGTCTAATTAGTTGTGAGATGTTCCACAAAATGTTTGCTTTTATTCCTTCAAGCTTTTCTCAAGAGGTTCTGGCATCAAATTCAAATGAGCATATGTTTAAAGACAGATAGCGCTTGAGGATTCACTCACTGAACTAGAATGTTCAAAACACCTGCAAACCGTCGCTTTCCATTTTTCACAATGTCATCAACAGGTGAACAGGGGTTGCGGTTGTTTTGCTTTTCTATGATTTTCTCATGCACAGTCGTTTGACTGTCTGCTCCTCTGTTTACAGGGTGATGATGACCACATTGTGAGCTTGAGTTACGAGACGGTCAGAGAGGGCCACTCGGTGCTCCTGTTCTGCCCTTCAAAGAACTGGTGTGAGAAACTGTCGGATTCCATCGCTAGAGCGTTCTATAACCTCAGACACACCGGTATGAGAAAGTCAAATAAGAATAAGAGCAAGATTGTGTACCACGTATCAAATGTCATAATGGGCTGAAGTAAAGCTGTAGCTTCTTTTAAAGATTAACGATTTTAAGGGAAGTTTGAGCGTGTCATGCTTTAGTAAACCGTGTCTAAAACTTTTCAGTTGTCTTGTCTTTGCTCCAGATCGTCAGGGCCAAGCGGAGCCTCAGCCGGTGTGTCTTAATCAGGAGGGACTAGCAGATGTAACAGCCCAGTTGAGACGAACTCCGGCTGGTTTAGACCCCATCCTGCAGCGCACTGTGCCGTGGGGGGTGGCGTTCCACCATGCTGGTGAACACATTCATGTAACCCTTTAATAACAGCAAAGCTTAAATTGAATGAAGATTAGTTTTTTTTCTCCTTTTGTTTGTTTTTTGCATGTATTTCTGTTGAATTTCAGATGAAATTTTGCTCTGCAGGTTTGACATTTGATGAGCGCGACGTGTTGGAGGGAGCTTTTCGTCAGGGCTTGGTCAAAGTCCTGGCCGCTACCTCTACCCTCTCTTCAGGGGTTAATCTTCCAGCTCGCAGGGTCATCATCCGAACCCCAACTTTCAATGGACACCTGCTGGACCCGCTCACATACAAACAGATGGCTGGACGGGCAGGGAGAAAAGGAGTGGACACTACAGGTACGGAGCAAAAAAAAAAGCTATTTTGGGTGTCTGCAGTATCTTTTCTTTGACATCGTATCATTCTGTTCATAGGTGAAAGTGTGTTGGTGTGTAAGCAGGCAGAGCGCCAGAAAGGTATTAGTCTCCTTAAAGGTGCTCTACAGCCGATCAGCAGCTGCCTGGTGAGAAGGGAAGGTGAAGGTGTCACAACTAGCATGCTACGAGCCATCCTGGAGGTATGATTAATATCTAACTTAAACTGGCAACAGTGGAAATTAAATCCCCTCTTATGCATTAGTTTTTGGTATGTTTAACTGATATACAGTCAAAGGTAGTTTACAAATACCTGCATCAAGAAGTCGGCAATTGTTTTATGTCCCGTTTTCACGTCACTTTAACTCCCAGATAATCGTTGGCGGTGTGGCCAGCACTCCACAGGATGTGGGGTTGTATGCTTCGTGTTCACTTTTAGCTGCCAGCCTGAAATGTGACGGCAAGAAAGAATCTAATGAAGAGACCAACAGAGGAGCTATTGAGGCCTGTGTTGAATGGCTGATGGAGAATGAATTCATTAGTATTCTGAAGGAAGGGCAAGGTAATGTGACAGTTCTGTTTGTGCTGTCATACTCAACCTTTACTTAAATCACCTCTAGTGGTGTGCTGATCAACTGATAACAACGGATATTTGACACTTTAGTCATACTTCTCCAGTGCTCTTTGATCAAAGCTTTCCTTTTTTTTATTTTTTAACTTTTTCTCTGATGCCTTTGCATTTCCAGATGAGCGCTACTGTCCAACCCAGCTCGGAGCTGCGACCCTTTCTTCGTCCCTCTCTCCTCCAGAGGCTCTGGGAATTTTTGCAGATCTCCAACGGGCCATGAAGGGCTTTGTACTAGAAAATGATTTGCACATTCTCTATCTGGTACACATATTTTAACTTTATTAAAAGAACTACTGGTGACTATATGCTTTCCCTTGATCTTCCTAATACACGCTGTATAGCGTATCAGTTCTTATTTTTTTGGTAAAACTAACAAAAGTGTTAAAAAAAAAAAAACAGTCAAAAGCATGAAGTCCTGTGTCTGAATCCTACTCAGATCACACCACTGTATGCGGAGTGGACTACCATAGACTGGTATCAGTTCTTCTGTTTGTGGGAGCAGCTACCGTCATCGATGAAGAGAGTGGCAGAGATGGTTGGTGTCCAAGAGGGCTTTCTTGCACGATCTGTCAGTGGAAAACTTGTTGCCAAGACAGAAAAGCAGCGTAGACAGATGGCCATTCATAAACGGTAAGTCGCACATTTGTTGTGTTTATTGCACAGAAGGTACATGCACACGCTGCCTTTGTTAACAGTCCCTTGCGTTTACTTTTCTTGTTCCTTTTTACCAGGAATTTGCTGTTTGTAATATTACATCCAAATGTGTTTTTGAAAACAGTTGAAACATTTAACAAATTGAATTTTCCATTTGCAGTTATCAGTTTCAAAGATACCTGAAAACTATACTTTGATTTAGCACATCGGCCTTCGAGTAAATGTTGCGTGCAAAGTGTTTAACGGTGTAGTTTGGGTGAGAGAAGATTTAATCTCGCTGCATTTATGGTACCGAATTACTTCATTCTGTTCATTTGTTCTTTGTGTGCTCAGTGATCCCAATCATTAAGGTGATTTCATACAAGCTGAAAAACCCAACTGATGCGTGTGCCCCTTCTTTTTAATCTCTCCTCAGGTTTTTCACCACTCTTGTTCTACAGGATCTGGTGAATGAGGTGCCTTTGGGAAATGTTGCATCTAAATACAACTGCAATCGCGGGCAGCTACAGTCCCTCCAACAGTCTGCTTCCACATACGCAGGTACGCACGTGAAAGTGTTGAGACTAATAAAATATGCTGCCTTTTAACTCTCTGCAAAGATGTGTTCAACAGGAAGGGCAATAACAACTTGAGCAGCTTATAACAAGAGGCAGCATCACTTTTGACATGATTTTTTTTTTAAATGGTCCTATTTTAAGACTTGGAGGTTAGATATCTAAATGTGGCTCACACCGAGTTTCTCTGGGTCCGCATCGTCTGAATGACCTTTGCTAATCTATGTAAATGCAGCAAGAAAGTTAAAGAAGGACAAGACAACCTCACTGATGGAAAATGACTCAGAGACACTTTTTTGGTCGTTCCCTCAGGTATGGTAACAGTATTCTGCAAGCGTCTGGGCTGGCACAACATGGAGCTGCTGTTGTCGCAGTACCAGACCAGGCTGAGCTTCGGGGTCCAGAGGGAGCTCGTCGACCTGGTCAGAGTGTCCCTTCTGAATGCGACGCGAGCCAGAGCGCTCTACGCCCAGGGTCTCTGCACTGTTGCCGAACTAGCCAGGGCTACTGTTGCTGATGTGGAGAAAGCCTTGCGGAATGCAGTCCCATTTAAAAGGCAAGTGTGTGTCAGGATGTGTATTCCATTAAAATGTAATGCAGAGGAACCGTTCTAGTCTCTAAAGAACGCATCGGTTCATAGCGTAGTGCTTCTAAAAAAAAAAAAAAAAAAAAAAAAAGGCTTCTCATGCAATATGGAACACTGTATTTCAAAATGTTCTTTTAGAAGCTTTCTGAATCAGCCTGACTTACCGATCGTGCCATTTCAGAATATAAACACTATGATAAAAGATAAAGCTAAAAATGGCAACAAGAACTTGCTGTAAGACTGCATTTTATTTCCAGGCTAAACCTAAACCCAGAGTCACTGCCTCTCAGTGGTGCCTGGTAGATAAGTCATAGAGGCCGTGAAGACATCAAAGTGTTATAATGGAAAACTTACTCAATTTTTAAAACCATTTCACTCAGAAATCCTTTTAGTTTAGGCTGCTACCCAAGCTGGACCCCAAAAAAGCACCCGAAAACTACTGATGAATAGAGCATCAACGGTACACTGAATCAAAACTACAAATTCATTTAGATGTAAAACTTTATCAAAGTCTGAACTTTGCAAACCAAAATGTCTACAGTCACTTCCGTGTACAAGCCACAACTTGATTGTCTCCGATAACACATGTGGGGATCCATTTCTATTCTCTCTCTATTCAGTTCTAAGCGTGCTGTGGATGAAAGTGAAATGGAGGCAGCAGAGAGACGAAAGCTCCGCTGCGTGTGGGTGACGGGTGGACGGGCTCTAACAGAAGAAGAAGCAGCTGTTGAGATAGTGTCTGAGGCGAGGCTCCTCCTTCAAGAAGACCTGGCTCAGTTAGGAGTTCAGTGGGAACCAGCAGCTTTTCCTCCAGGGGCCCTCCCTGTCTGCAGCCCTGACGATCGTCCCTCGAGGGACTCAGACTCCTCGTCTGACTTTCAACTCAGCACACACGATGTGCAGAAAGACGGCTCTGAAGGGCATCAAAAGAGAAGGCGGAGAAAGAGCGGAGTCACTGACAAGTATAGCGAGAAAGATGTTAACAATGCCAAGAAAATGGATGAAGGGAAAAGAGGGCAAGAAGGAGACGCCAGAAATGAAGACACTGCTGAACCAGAAATCAGCCAAACGGAGGGACAAGTTCCAGTAGAGAGGGCCAAAGAAAAAAGAAAAATGGAGGCAAAAAAATCAGAGCATAACAGCACAGAAAATCGAGAGGAAAAACCCGAAAACAAAGGGTCAGAACAAGAAGGAGAGACGAGTAAAGGAAGCACTTCAATCAGACCAAAGAATCAGTTGAATCAGCCTGCTGCTGAAAAGAGCTTAACGCAGGAGTTGGCTGAGATTGTATCCAGCCCCCTACCTCAGCCGCTACCTCAGCCGCTGCCTCAGCCGCTGCCTCAGCCGCTGCCTCAGCCGCTGCCTCAGCCCTCACCGTCTCCGGCACCACCCCCACGCTTTAGAGCCCTGATATCCCGGCATGAGCAACAACAGAGTGTGTCTGCATCCACAACAGAGGGCCTCACAAGACTCGCTACCTCATCTTTGCAGCCAGGCAGACTAAAGCACTCTAGAGCTTTAAGCAAAGTCCTCCAGTCCATACAAACTGACAAAAGCCCACAAGATGATGTAAGGGCTGCTGAGACATCATACTCAAAACCCACAGTGATTTCCTCTGTCCAAACTGCAGCACCTTTAAGTCAGGTGCATACAAATTCTATTCTTGGCCCTGTGCAAAGAAACCCTCATGCTCTTTCTGCGACTACACAAACAGATATGGCAGACTCTCCGCTGTCCGTCTCTCCTGCCTCGGTTCCCTTATTCTCTCCCGAGGCCAAACGAAGACGGGTTGATGCTGCAGAGGTAGATAAGTTTTCATCACCTGAGCTGTACGCAGGCGATAAAACAGATGAAGATGAGGGACAGGTTAACGTGGGAGAAGAAAGTTTCGGGGACAGCTTTGAACTGGACACTCAGACAGAGAGAATAATCGTTCAACAGGCGTACGGATGCAGGGTTCAGAGTGATGGAGGTGCAGCTCAGTTGGTAGAACTGCAAGAGGTAAGAGAAGAGGAAAGGGTGGGAGCAGCCGTAGAGACAGTGGGAAACCTAGATGAGAGAAAGAGTGACGGTGAAGGCTCGAACACAACATCTCCAAGATTTAATATTTCTCTCACAGATAGCCAGATGGCGCTCATCCTAAACACCAGCCACCAGGTAAGTGACTGTAATCCCCCGCAATGAGAAGGCCATGAGTACAGTTAAGTATTAAGCTTCCATAAAAATCTAAAACTATGATCCTGTTTTCACAGCTATCCCCTGCTCCAGTTTCTAGATATGAGGTGGATGGAGATAAAAATGAAGACGCGCTCGATGATCAGCACCCTGAGGCTAATCAAGCTGCTTCGGAAAGTCCTAATAGAAGCAGCAGCTTCCTGTTTGACAGCATGTGTGACAGTCCCGTAGGGGCAGCTCTGAAGCCACACCAGGTGCCTGACCTACCAGATGAAGAAGAATCTGCCAGCCAGGAAGTCAGAGTTGAGTGTCTTCTTCCAGTGACCCATCAGAGACGTCACAGCGAGCTTCTTGCCAACCAGGAAGCTGAAGAGCAGGAGGCAATCCAGTGGGGCGAGTCGTCCTTTAACCTGTCGGAGTGGGGTGACTCGCTGTTGGTCGGTGAACACTTTTTGGAGAGACGGAGTCTGTTGAGACACACAGAGAGAACTGAAAGGGAGCAGGAGGTGCAGCAACCAAACATAGACTGTCAAAATGAGCGCGCCGAGGAGAAAGATGTCGATCCTGGTGAGAGAAACGAAATGATTCACGAAGAGGGTGAAACTGCAAAAGAGGCAGAGAGGAAACGAAATGAGGAAAAAGAAGAAGAAATCGATGCTGTATTTTCAGATAATGCAGTCCTAAGACATTCGCCTGTGCGAAATGCACCAGAAAGTGCGTTTTATTGCAGTCCAGGTTTACAGGAAATCTTTGACCGGTGGCCGAGTATGACTGACCAACCCGGCCCCACAGCCTATCAAACGCAAGCTGCTGCTACAAACACAGCAGATGCTCCACCGCTACCACAGCCAGCGATACAACAGGTCAGAAAAAGGAAGAAGTCACAACAGCACGATGCTGCGAAGAATGACTCCCAAAAAGGCAAAGAGAATGTAACAGAGAGACCAGGCTCTGCTTGTGACCTCATTCCCCCAACCCAGGAAACGCCATCTGTCACGCCGAGAGTCAAACGGGCCACCTCATTTGTCCAGTCGACTGTCACCACTCGGCCACTCGGACAGTCAACTCCTTCAAACCCCTCTCGAGAGGAATCGGCAAATATAAAATGTCCTACATCTCACACAGGAAACAATGTGTCTGCTTCTGACAGTAAAAATGAGGCAAATGTGCTTCCAAAAAAGGAACTGAAGTCTGTCCCACGCCTAAGTTCAAATACCAAACCATTGCTACACAGTAGCAAGGAGCGCAGTCATCCCACAGAGTGTGCTTCTCCTCCCTCACCCCAGCCCAAGCCTCCCTCTGACACAGAGTCTCCTGAGACTCTTGAAGGCTTCACCCTTCAGTTGTCCCAGGATGCATCGCTCTGTTCTAGCAACTCCGAGACATTCTCCATCATAGACGTGGCAAGCAATAGGCGCCTCTTTGACACTTTCATTAAAGAATGGAAAACAAAGAAGCGATACTCTGTGGCTTTGGCCTGCGAGGAGAAGCACAGACAGCAGCCCGAGGCGGAAATAGGAGGGAAACACAAGAGAGGTAACTGAAACACGTGAACAAATCTCACATCTTCATATAGTATTTAAAGTATGGCCAGCCCTCGCCTCATTGTCTGACAACTATTTCTGTAGGGAAGTCTTTATTTTATTACATTTTTTTCAGCTACAACACAACTGAAATGAATCTGTTGAGTGCTGGCTCCTCATAGATGTATGCTTTCCGTTCAGCGTCCGCAGCTCCTCAGAAGCTTAACATGGCTGAAGGTTTTCCAGTGAGAGACAACAGAGGACTTGTTTTGATAGGGCTGTCTGTCTGCTGGGAAGCGAGAGATGCATACTACATATCTCTGCAGCACGAGCAGAGCAAAGGTACAAACGAGCGCGCTGATACACGCCGTCACACCTTTAAAAGTGCCTCGCTGAGTTCCGTGTGTTTGGCACCCCTCAGGTCTGAGCGCCAGTCTGGCTCCTCCTGCGCTGGACCAGGATTTGCCAGTTGGTGAAAGGCTGGAACAGGTGAAGGTCTGTCTGAGCAGACAATCAGCCGCTCACGAGGTGCGTGCGGTGGTCGCATATGACATCATCGAGGTGTACAAGACGCTAGTACTGAGCTGCGGCATCAGCTTGGAGGGACGTTGTGAAGATCCAAAGGTGAGAAAATTCAATCATATGTGCACCCAGTGCTTCTTCAAACACAGAGTAATATGAAAAAAAACCATCCAAATAGTTGCCAGTTAAGTGTTGAACAATGCTGCTCTGGTTTTGCCTTTAGAATAATTTAGATTGAAATGTGCGGCACATTAAGAATACTAATATGTTACGAAACGGGAAACATTATTTGTTTAGCTGCAAGTATTTAGGCTGGTTAAGAATATGAAGAAACTTCATAAATCAGCAAAGTGACACGTGTCTACCACAGGTTGCGTGCTGGCTGCTGGATCCTGGCAGCGAGGAGAGGACTCTTCCCAACATGGTGACTGTCTACTGTCCTGAAGAATTACCTCTGCTGGATGGACTCGGGAATGCGCATTCACACTGCCCTCGTGTCAGGGCAGCAACCAAGAGCGTGCTCATACATGCCGCCATGATCCATCTCACTGGCCTGCTAGAGAAAGATGGCACGCTAGGTATAAAAACGGTCCCTCTACAAGAAATGTGAAAATGATGTGTTTGGATGTCATTTTAACGTTGTTGTCCGTTCGTGTCAGATTTATTCAGGAGAATAGAGATGCCTTCCCAGGTTTGTCTGGCCCTGTTGGAACTGAATGGACTCGGCTTTAGTGTTGAAGAGTGTGAAAGACAAAAACACGTGATGCAAGCCAAACTGTCAGCGCTGGAATCCGAAGCTTACAGACTGGCTGGACACAGCTTCTCGCTCACCAGCGTCGACGACATAGCACAGGTCCAACTCTTCCCTCTCGACCCCAGTTGTGCTTTTTGATTTAACTCTCAGAGAAGTAAATGTGAAAAAAAAAAAAGCTAAGGGAAAGCAAAATAACACGCTCTCAAATTCCCGCTGTAGGTTTTGTTCTTGGAGCTCCACCTTCCTCCAAATGGTGACGTAGGTGAACCAAGCAGTAAGAAGACTCTGGGCTACACCAGGAGAGGCGGTGGCAGAATACGACTGGGAAAGCAGTTCAGCACCACCAAGGTGCAGCCATTTAGCATTCTTCATAATGATTTCTGTAGCGATATGTAATTACTGTTTTTTTTTTTTATTCATGAGGCAAGGTAAGTTTATTGTTTATTGCAGAATGTTAAAAAAAAACAATACAATAATTGGATTTAATCTGATCCGGTATATTTCATGCAGCATATGTCATCGGTTGTTCTCTAAAGCACCTTCCAAGTGGCTTAACAATAGATGTTGACTTCAGCACAAGATTGATTTAGTTCCAATTATGCATTAATCATGTTTCCTTCTCACAACATGGTTTGAGGTACCCTGCAGCAGTCAAATACAATGACTTCCGAGATCTAAGATTGACATTTTCCACATCAGGACGTTCTGGAGAAGCTTCGCCCCCTGCACCCGCTGCCAGGTATAATTCTGGAGTGGAGGCGGATCACCAATGCCTTGACGAAAGTGGTGTTCCCCCTGCAGAGGGAGAAGCAATATCACTCTGTACTGGAAATGGACAGGATATACCCCACCGCCCAGACCCACACGGCCACAGGTAAAACGCATACACACACCAACCAGTGCACAAAGATTTGACGTTCACAAACTTTGTGTTTAATCTAGACGCGTATCAGTGCTATGAGTTAAATCTAGCTTTTGTAAGACCCACTGTTATTTTAAGTAAATACATAACTTGCAGTGTCATTCTGTTTTCAGGCAGAGTGAGCTTCACTGAGCCCAACATACAGAATGTCCCAAAAGACTTTGAGATTTGCATGCCCACAGTGGTAGGTGAGAGCCCACCTTCACAAAGCAGCTTCCGCAGGACCAACAAACCAGGGTAGGGGCATCCTGCATCAAAGGTCCCTGCTCATGATCATCTTCTGTCTACTCATGTGTTCTCAGTGTTGCACTTCGAATAAAGAAAGTGCAGGGAATGGGATTCATAAATTCCCCAAATCCTAGATCCAAGTTTACAGTTAAATGTGAGTCATATCAGGGGATAAAGGGATTTATTTCATGGGGAAAAAAACTTGCAGTCACGATAAACGAAATCGTTTTTTAAGGGTTTAGTCTGTAGAGTGTCAGAAAAAGAAGGGAGTAGAAGAAAAAAGAAGTAGAAGTCCATTAAAAAATTACATAAACTTCTCTCATAAAATGCAAAGCCTTATGGTGCAAAATTTGGTGTTCACGGATTTTTCTCTTCAAAGATAACATGCTATTATTCAGTCAGCTTTTAAGTATCACTATCCAGTCCCAAATATGGTCACTTCTGGTTCCAAAAGCAGCAGGATGGTGAAAGCTTGAGGGTTCAAATCCCAATGGGGGAAGTCACAGCTGCTTCTTCCATCATTCATTTACAGTTCATGGTTCGATCAGTGCCTGGAGGAAGATTTAAAATTTTTCAAAAACAAAAGCAACGCAGCGTACTGATCCATATGTACTTCTTTTTGTTTGATTTGTGATGTTTGAGTCCAGTCTTTCATGGTCATTTTCATAATAACCCGTATAGCTTTTCAACTGTGCAAATCTTGCTGTGTTGCATGGAGTTCTGTTTGAAAATTGATTTCTGATATAATGCCAAGTTACATATATTGTTCACTAAAGTATCAAAAGGCTTCATAATGCACAACGTTACATTCTGTTAAGATTTGGGATGCACTTAATTTTGTGAGGTTACTTCGAAGCTGACTGGTTTGAGTAAAGATGAATAAAAGAACTGGAAATGACTGGCTGTTATTAAAATGTTTCAGAAAGAGGAGATCCTCTGTGTTGCCGACGGTTACTGCTGAAACTTCAGAACAGGGCCCATCCTTCTCTGTTAGCATGCGTCATGCTTTCATTCCTTTTTCAGGTTTGCACGATAACACAAATCAGTCTTTTTGCACGTAGCTTAGTTTGGGACCCTGTCATCAGCCATGTTTGTTTGTACTGGACTGTAGGCGGAATGATATTAGCAGCTGATTACTCCCAGCTGGAGCTGCGAGTGCTGGCTCACCTCTCGAAGGATCAGCGCCTTCTGCAGGTCAGTGGCAGAGCGAGACAACATTTGAATTCAATCTGTCAGCGGAGTAAAATCACAGAGCCTCTTTGTGTTCACAAGGTGCTGAATGGAGGAGCAGACGTGTTTCGCTGCATCGCTGCAGAGTGGAAAAGTGTTGACCCAGAGTCGGTGCAGGACAGCCTCAGGCAACAGGCGAAACAGGTCCAACTAGGCAGGAGAAAGAGGTTTACATAAATGGAGATGCATGGATTCTCACTTGTACGCTCACCTCTGTGTACATGTGTTGGTTGACAGATTTGCTACGGCATCATCTATGGAATGGGAGCAAAGTCTCTGGGGGAGCAAATGGGTGTGGAGGAGAATGATGCGGCCTGCTACATCGAGAGTTTCAAAGCCAGATACAAAGGTATACACCGACACTAACCCCCGATTCATCTCTAATCAAAGTGGCAAATGCTCTTTAAGCTTGCGCGATAGTGAAGGTTTGCTCGTTATCACTCGGATACAGTTGCTTTTAAAGGATCTGATAAATACTGTTCATGGCACAAAACCAGTCAAAGTACGCTCTAGAGCAAATATAGATGTTAGGAAAAGATAGAACACACTCTTTTACGTCAACGCTTTCACGGTTCTGGACGGAATAAAACAATCATCTGGTCCCAGCCAGATCTTAAAGTTAGGCACAATAAACCTCAAATTAACATTATTACAACATACTACATTCTGTAATTATTCAGTCAGCAAAAAGTAAGCAAAAATGCCGAGGCAGTGTGTAAAAAAACTAAATTCACTCTTACTGATTCAATAGGAGTTAAGAGGGTAAGTGGCAGCTAAGTTCAGCTAATCAAATGCACTTTATTGATTGGTCAGCAGCAACTGTGAGCACCTCTATAAAAGCAGGACTGCTGTCGATTAAAATATTTGTGTAGATTCTCAGTCGTCCAGGTCATTATAATCCTAGGAGCTTGAAGAGGCAAATGGACTTTGTTTCTTGGTTCTTGAAGGCGTTTCACCTGTCATCCGATAGAAGTGCAGAGCTGAAGAAGAACCCAATCCAGAAACCGCTGGTCTGAAACAGATATGTCCGTGTCCTGTCGTCTATTTCAGGGATCAATGCTTTTCTTAAACAGACCGTGAAGAAGTGCATGAAGGATGGCTACGTTCAGACGTTGATGGGCCGTAGGAGATATTTAGCTGGCATCACCAGCACCAATACACACATCAAAGCTCATGTAAGCATGCCTGTCCATCAGAGTGCATACACTATGTTTTACATGTAAAATATGAGCGACATTTATGCCATGCATGTTTTACACAAAAAAAAATATAAATCCTTATTTAATTCCCTTTCTGTGCGTCTCATGCTCCATTGCGGATTCAGGCAGAGCGTCAGGCAGTGAACACAACTGTACAGGGTTCAGCAGCTGACATTGTTAAACTCGCTACTGTAAACATCCAGAAACGGCTACGGAAAACATACCCTGCAGCGCCACTATCTCACCAGCACACACACACAGGTGATCTCATCACAGTCTTCTTCTAATTTTTTATTTATTTTTTGTTAAACAAACAACCCATGCTGGCAGAAGACTAAATGAATCATATCTGTTATCATGCCAGCTCAAAGTCGGCGCAGAGCTGCGGCGGCTCCTCAGCTCAGGGGAGCCTACTTTGTCCTGCAGCTGCACGATGAGCTCATCTATGAAGCCGCAGAGCAGGATCTCATACAGGTGTGAAAATCAGTGTATGACCTGTCTAATTGTGAGAGGAATTTGGAAAATAACTGTGGTCACTGGATGGATTCATACTTTTAGTCACTGTTTGTCAACCAAACTTTTCTCTCTGTCAGGTTGCACAGATAGTAAAGAGGGAGATGGAGTCTGCAGTGAAACTATACGTGAAGCTAAAGGCCAAAGTCAAAGTGGGAACCAGTTGGGGGAACCTGCAGGACCTCGATGTATGAAGTTAACATTTTTTTTAATGAAATGAAAAGAAATTCTTTTGAGATACCTATATAAAAAAAAAAATCATTTGCACATTTTTTTAAACACAGCTATGACGGCTATGGAAATGGAAAATAAATTGAGTCTATGCTAACACTACAGGAACTATTTAATGTACTCATGGATAGGCTTACCGGTGTACAGAATCATAACATGTATTATATACCACTGCAATCATACTTTAAGGATGTCAGGTGTAACGTAATGAACTGAAAGGATATTTGTACAAGCTAAGAAATGTGTTGATTCTTCAAACAAAGACACTCAGGCAGTTTTAATCTTGAGGAAATCTTTGAATTCTCACATTTTATTGGACCATTGGTTGAGCTGGTTGCCACGAGAACATACATCATTATCATCGTCTCATCAACACTTTTGTTTAACACTCGTGAAATTCACTGCTCGAGAAGGGTTTCTAATATGGCAGATATTCGCTTTAAGCGCAATGCACCGCCTCCGATTATGGGCGGAGAAATAAATGAATGGCGAGGAAGCGTCTCTTGTGACTTCAGTCTCGACTGTTTTGATTTCGGGCAACAAAAAGTTTTTTCGAGGGAGGTGACCTGTTCCTGGATCTTCAATAAAGATTCCATTCAAAACTGCAAGGACAGCGTTGCCCATATAAGCAGTTCCGACTACCAGTATTTCAAAGACCCCATCACAACCTTCAAGTGGAACTAAATAAAAGGGCGATTCATTTGCCTGGACAAACACTTGTGACCACTTGTTTTCACTAACAGTTGCCCAGTGCAACATGACTCAACGGAGCTCATCGACACAGGCTCAGTGTGACACAAAAGGAATAACAAGTAAATAAATACATGTTGTAGAAATACATCCATAAATGTGATTAAACTGTGAACAACAAAGATTTCTTTAGAAAATTTGTTTTTAAAGTAGGAGTGTGATCCCAGATGTTGGTACAGATGTTTTATGTCTGTGTAAGGCTTTTCCTTGCGGCTAACAAGCATTTAACTTAATCCAGTTTAATCCAATGAATAACCGTTTTTAACCATGTGTTTAAACGATGTCAGTGCAGCGACTAAGTACAAAACAAGTTACGCGAGGCTGGCAACTACGATCAGGTGGTTCCACCTAATGGAGCTATACAGATAAGATGCATCATGTGACTAAGTTGCAATGTGATAACAACAACAACAACAAAAAAAAAACATCTCAGCTTTTCTGAGGATTCTTACATGCATCAAAACTAAACTGTTCAGGTGATAAAAGGATGCCAATCATCTGCAGACACAGCAATACTGAGTTTCTTTGGTGGGTTTCTGCCACTTTCCACTGACCTGTTGAACCATGCAAACCATCTTGACCTGCTTCAACAAAGGGACGACCAACAACTGGCAAATTCCGAGAAAGCGGATGATTCGATGACTACCGACTAAAAATGTGTCACTGTGCCAACTGTCCTGCTCACACTCCGCTCCTTTAGAGCCAAACAGATTTGAAAACAGAAGTGAGAAATGGGCTGTGTGGGTGTAGCTTTCTGGGAAAAGCTTTTTGTGTTGTTGTTTTTTCCTTTAAGGCTTACAGCCACAAAAAAAAAAAAAAAATTATTAATTAATTAAGGCATCAACACAGGCAGAGCTGTGCATTTCACCAGAGTAGAAAACAGAATAGAGAAAAAAAATAAAATATGTACAGAGGTACAATAATAAGTGCTACTCAGGCAGCCTCGTGTTCCACTGGCTAGATGTGAGGCAAGAAAAACTGGGGCCACTTGTGGCCCCTCTTGCTCCGTGAAGTACTGGGTGATTGTGCTGGGACCAGGAGCTTTTATGATCCTGCAGGAAAACTCTTGGCCCTGGCCTACGATCTTTTTTTTTTTTTTTTTTTAAACAGTTTACATGAAAGAAGAGACATAAGGACACATGAGGTTTAAAGATGACATCTCGGAAGCTGTCAGGGCGTCTTGTCGTCGGGACTGAAGTAGTACCTAACAGGAGGGCCAGGGAGGTCCTCGTCGCCGTCGGCCTCTGGAGCGAATGATAAGGTAAGGTCAACGTAGCGGCGATCCACTGACGGTTTGATAAGCTTCTGCATCCTGTGGGAGGCCGAGGTTAAACGCATTGATAGAATTTAAGTGGTAGTAAATATTTCAGATAAGAATCACATTCTCCCCATTGTCTCAACAAGTGGTGCTTAGTGTCACAAAAAAAAAAAGAATTTAG
The DNA here is from genome assembly GCF_027942865.1 of Odontesthes bonariensis. Lineage (NCBI taxonomy): Eukaryota > Metazoa > Chordata > Actinopteri > Atheriniformes > Atherinopsidae > Odontesthes > Odontesthes bonariensis. The sequence continues at coordinate 9,194,576 of NC_134509.1, forward strand.
CACTTACGTCAGTTTCAGTCTCTTCGAGTGTCCGGGCATCACGGGTACATAGAGCATCTTTACACCGTGGACAACCATAGTGGGTTCAATCCCATACTTTTCCTATAATAACACAGCAAATGGTCAACTAAAACTCGCCTCGGCAAAGAAATACTGCAAACTATAGCTGGGTGACATGAACCAATATTCGTATGCCAGTATTGGTGGGCAAAATGGTGACATTCACTGGTATTTTATACAAACTGGGCTGAATATTTCATTTTAACTCAATGTCACACATCACAAGCACTTAACATCAAATTCTGAAATAAAATTCATAGAATGTAATAGATCTTTTTTTCTTTTAACCTTCTCCTCCTGGTAACAGTGAATGGGCTGGACCCCACTGGTTCATGTACATGGTTTTATGGAGACTATAAATTTATGACTGTGCATATTTCATCAGTGGATACACTTCAGGCAACTTTACACTAAGTCACTGTGACAATGGACTGAAAACTTTACAATGCGACTCCACACCAACCTAAAGAGCCTGTTGAGATTACCGTAAAAATGTGAAGTCGGCAAAGTGAATGCAAAGAAGGGACTCGAGAGTCACTCATGACTGTCTGGATAATTGTCACACCTAACGGACCTAAACTGGAAAATGTGTGACGGTTCCATTTCCAGATAAAAAGGTTTTCCAGGTTTTCCTCAGAACTACGCCACACCTGTTTGCTTTTACTCACACTGAACTGTTTCCTCTACACTGGAAGCGACAAAATACCTTAATTTACCTCTCTGCCACGTTTGCTCAAAAATGTTGCTTCATTTTTCAGAAGAGTTCTGAAGAAATCAGTCACAAAGTCTAGCTGGCCGAGGTGACCCAGCGAGAATTCCTCCGAATCAGGTGTGTGTGTTTTTTAAGCAGGGGAGTGACCTATGTGATGTGTAATCGAATGCTTCCTGAAGCTCTCCAGTAGATTTCACTATTTCGGGAAAGAAATTCACAAGTGGTTACCCAAATTTATTTGAGCGACCATTTGCTTTAAATTGCAACTGCTCGTCATCCAGGAAAAGTTTTGGTCGGGTAGTCCAAGTTGACAGAGAGCAGCTTTGTTTGGCAGAAACACGTGAGGGAGGAAAAAACATGAGGACTCTCATGTGGCTGCTCTGGCAACACACTGCCACAGAATTTAGCTAGTGTGTCCAACATGTGGCTACACGCAAGGGTGATGCCTTTCTTAAGAAAATAATCAGAAAAAGCTAGAGACAAGTGCAGCTAAATCTTGGGCTGACTTACACAGAGGGAGAAGAGTGGGCGGTGCTGCGCCGTAAAGAGAACTGCACACGGGCAGCTTTACGGGAGAAAAAGATGGTGGTTATATCAGTATAAATGGTGGTGTCTGATTTCATACCTTCTCTGAAAAGAATACCTGTTATCGCTTAAAAAGTCGGTGTATCGGCCCGGCCCCGCAGTAAATGAAAACACAACCTGAGATAACAACACGGAACAATGCAAGCGGATGCCTCACCCTCACTGCATTCATGAAGTCAGAGAGAGTGAAGTCCTCGTGGCCAAAGACAGTCCAACAGTCCCAGATGGAGAAATAGATGTTGTTCCTGGAAAAGACACCACGATTGGTAACATCTCGGACAAAAAGCCTTCACTTTTAATGCCATGAATGAAACATCGAGGTTCACTTCATGACGTAAATAGATTTCAACTTTCCAGTACACAGAAGTCAAAACGGCAACAGGTTTTCTGCCAGATTTCATCAGCTCTCCGCCAGAATTAGAACGTACGTGAGGGAGAAAGCGCAAAATATCCTCCTACCTGATGAGTGTCTGCTTAACAGGGGCCGTCTCTGAGAGCACGACGACTGGAATGGCCAAGTTAAAGAAGCAGTTTTTGAACGATTCAAACTCGTAGCCTCCAACCACTTTGATCAACTCCAGGGACACCTGAACATGAATAACTAAAAGTTACTGTGCAGCTTGACATTGAACAAAGGAATCATTTAAAAGATTGTACATTTTCTGACAGCTATGTGCAACACAATACATTTTATTTCTAGAAACAGACACTTTGATGGCGAGTTAAACAACACTGAAAACTCAAATCTGAAAATCCAGGTTAAAGTCCCAACTGACGCTGTCCAAAACTGTTCTCACCAGTCCAGCCACGGCAGCTGTGGCCGTGGCGATAGCGGGGATGATCTTGCCGGCAATGCGTTTGGTCTTTAGCCTGTCGGCTGGCTGGATCGAGTACATCCTGGCTCTGAGGGAGGATGCTGATGTGACATAATCTATGTGGCCGTTGCTGTCGTCATCCTTTTCAAATTGAAGGGGACTCATCTTTAACCCCTCTGCAGTAAGGGGAAACAACACGTGTTAATGATAAATATGGTTTAGAGATTAGATTTACAGACTAACGTGGAAAGAGAAAAAAAACAATCACACACACTTGTAATGTATGACGACTCCAGGTTTGGGATAATAAATGGATCAGTCAGCTTGAGTGTCCATGTTGCATACCTGGTGTGACCCTGTCGGTAGCAATGGCTTGCTCCAGCTGTGCGATGGCCTCCCTCTCCTCCTCACTGCTTAGAGGCAGCTTCATATGATCGGGCTTCTTTGCTGACTCATCTGTCTCTATACACTGCCAGTGAAAGATCCATACCAATCAAGTTCTTTTTTTTCCCCAATACTCAGGCAGAAATCAAAGGCTACATTTAGCCGGAAGCTTACTTTCTCGGAGGGTCTGTACTCGGGGATCTTGACATCAGATAGAATCCTCGTCACCACCTCTTCAGAAAGATCCTGACACAGAAAACAGCCCAGTTAGTAAGTGATTGAGTGTGTGTGGTTCCAACTGATTATACACAAAGGTAGTTGACCTACCTTTTCTGAGTAAGGGATGCTATAAATCTCTGCAAAGAGCCGTGCAGTACTGACGATAAAGGTGAAATGCCTGATGGGAAGAGCAGTAAGATTGGACGAGAGAAATGCAGTACGAGAAAAGGCATAAACTATAACATAAGAGCATACTCACAAAGAGTCTTTCAAGTCAAATTCAAGAGGTGTTGGAGGTCTTTTTGGGGACTGCCAAAACAAACCTGTGGCGGGAGATAGTTAGAGACATGACAGGCTGTAGTTATGCATAACGAATTATTGTGTTACCATCTGATAACTTTATAGGTTTGCAACCGATTTAAAAAAATAAATAAATAAACTTACTTCCATCTTTTAACCTCGTGTCCAGAGGAAAGCAGTGCAACAGTTGTAGGGCCTAGATAAAACCAGTAAACAAACAATGTGTAGAAATGGTGTAGCACTATGGGCCGAACCTCTATGCTTTTAATGAATTTTTAGGGACAGACCAAATTACCTTTCTCTTGAAATACTTTTCAAATTTCAAACGGGCCATCGTGATGCACTGCACCCACTGACTGGGCCGTCTGCTGAGCAGCTTAATGACCTGGAATGACCCCTCCAGACTTTCCCCTGCCTGCATCCTCTACACACACACACAAATAAATAAACAGGGACGCTTTACAGGCATGTTAAATGAGCGAGAACAACATTTGCGACATAGAAAATCTTACCTGTGTCACTACTTCAGCTGAAGGGTGTGTCTGCCAGAATGAGTTGTACAAGGAGGGCTTATGGAAAAAGGCACTCTCAAACTAAACAAGGAAAGGAGAAAAAAAAAGAAAAAGAAACATGAAGCAGTCTCCATAACAACATGTCCAACATGATTAAAGAATGCTGGTTTTTAAGCTGCGAAACCTTGTCTCTGGCCCACTGAATGGTGTGCTCTATAACAGATGGGAACGACTTGAGAGTGCAGAACGGGATCTCTTCTTCTGGGGGGTCCCGCTGGAGGCCAAAAGGTTAGATATTTAAGGATGATGACAGACCTAAATAATTCAGGTATTTAAAGAACATATGAAAGGAAAAAAAAATTATACAAACATCACCAGAAAATTAAGACTCTTTCATAGACTTACATGGCTATTGTAGGACTCCGTCAATTTCGGCACAATGATCTCAGTGTGTCCTTTCGTTCCCATGGTGCCAGAGTCCAGGAGAGGTCTCTGATTGGACACACAGCGGCTGCAAAGTAAGATCGACACCTGTCAGTTGCATGAAATACTTTCATGATTCGAAATTTGTACATTAGTGCCGTGAGAAAATTTAGAATGAGAAGATGGAGACTTGAGATAAAAAAAAAAGAAAGAAATACAATATGCAAACTTAGGAAGCCACTGGATGTTGGATTAGAGCAGCAGAAACTCGGAGCAAAACAAAAAGAACCATAACCATGCGAGTTGCTGGATGAGAAAGCTTAGATTATATCATACACAGAGAGACAATGACTTCGTTCTCCAGTAAACACACCATTACTCCCCTTTACAGTGCAAATAGGTTTTTGCTGCAGTATTAATGTTCAAAACATTGGATTTCAACACAATGTCCTCACAAACCTGTCCACGTATCTCCGCCCCTCCACGTTGTCCAGTGCAGTGACCACCACGTCCTGCGAGGAGTAGAAGGAGTCATTGTAGATGCCCTCAGTCGCTGGACACACCTTGTTCAAGTGAGCGTCGACCTGCAGGTCGGGGTTGATGTCATGAGTAGCCTCTGCTGCGGTGGTACTTTTTGGTTTCTGAGACAGGTAGAAAGGTTGGAATGGGGGGGTGGGTGGGTTAAAATTGAGCATGAGAGTTGATTTCAGCAGACACGAAAACCATAAATACGAAATCTATTCACCTGTATATGATAGGGTCTGAAGAGAAACTGCCTGTTGAGGTTAGACTTTTCTATGAGGTCTGGGTCTGTGATGCACACCTGAGAAGTGGAATATGCAGCACAGTAAATTCCGGTGAAGTCGCATTAACAATAGATGAAATATATGCCAAAATGCAGCCAGACGGCAGAATGAATACAAATGGAGGAGACGCCCACCTCGCCTGAGCTCTTGGACAATCCCACCCCGAGCAGGGCAAAGTTTTTTAGCATCTCACAGCCTATTGCACCACAGCCAACCTTGAGGAAAATAAGTAACCCTTTAGTTATTTCAGATGTGACCTTAAAACAAAAAAAAACATTCAATGTCTGCCTTTATTATGCTGATAAAGTCCAATTCCTACCATAAAAACCTTGAGCTTGTGTAGATCAAGACACATTGATTCACCAATGCAAGCTCGTAATCCGTCATATCGATCGCCTCTGGGGATAAACTCCTCAACAGAAAGAGACTGAAGAGGCCTGACTACTTCAATGGTGTCAAGATAAAACTAAAGACATGTGAGAGAAAGAGAGAGAATGAGATCACTTTGATGAAATGAAAAGAGCAAAGAAAAAGTGAAATTTTGAAAAAGTTATCGGAATTAGCCCTACATATTGTAGAAAAAGGGCTGTTAAGCATCAACACACACTGTTTTTTTTTTTTTTAACTTGTGAAATAGAGGTATACGACTCAAGTTTAGTAACCTACCCATTGCTGCAGTGGCGCAAACTTCCCTGTGATGGCCTTGAGAACTTCCTGACTGGCTATTCCTCCTACAGCTGCAGCGAGTGGTGGAAGAGTTCCCCTTGCCGTCCTGGACAGACAGCGCACCAGCTCAGTATTCAAAGGAGCCTATGAGGGAGGAAGAAGGCAACATTTGTCTCTCGTATATAAAAATGACAAGACTGAAGAGGCATGATATCCTAACTGCCAATATCCCATATGTGAGGTATTTCCAACACATTATGGATTATCGTTAATGCAGAAGAAGAGACCTTTTTCCCCAACTCATTGCAGAGAGCATCAAGCCTCTCCTGTAGCAGAATTAACATCCTTCTGTGCTTGCTGATACTGCCCACAGGCAGATGCAGACCTAAAGCACAATGCTACACAAAACTACTTTAAATAGCATGTCAAATGTAACATGTATATCCTTTAGGATTTGGGAAAAAAAATGTTTCTGACTACAGCCACAACATGGCGGGCAAATTGCATGTTAAATCTAGAAAAACTCACTTTGTACTTCAGAGTTGCGTTCACTTCCTCAGTCAGCTTCAGTAAAACCTCAGCATCCTGTAAACACCTGAAGAATGCAAAGCAAATCTGCTCAAGACCTCAATTGTCATCCCATCACATTTCATAAGCATCACACACTGACAAGCAGCAGAAATCGTATCCTCCAGTACTGAGGGAAAACAAAAATATAGAGCAGTATGTTGTATTGGACAGTAAAAAGCTGAGAATGTCAAATCTTGTTTACCCAATGTTGGGAAGTCTACAATGCTGCTCCTGGAAGGTGTCCAGTGCCAACATGGCTGCATGGATCTGTAGCGGGGCCTGATGGGGAGATTGAAAACAACAACAACAAAAAATTGGGATTCCACTTGTTTGTGCATGTGCACTCCTGTTACTTGTAAACAAGGAAGGCAGTGTTATTGAGCTCAAGAGTTGATTTTCTATATATTAGCTTCACAAATTATCCATGCTGCTTAGCTGACCATGGTGACATGCCCGATGATGTAAGCCAACTTCTTGAGGCTGGAAAACCCAAAGCAAGCGGGTTACCTGGCCCACTGAACTCACCTCTGGTTTACTGAAGTCTGGAATCAGCACCTGAGGATCACACAGCTGCTGTTCTAATGTTTCCTGAAAAAGTGAACATATCCAAAAGCACTTGGTTAATATAGTTCATTTGAACATCTACGCTTTTTTTTCCTCCAACTAGGAGATTTCTGAAGACAAACTTTCTAACTTACAAATTTGTATGTCTTAGGCGTTTTCACCAGAACAAAGAAACCTCCGTGTGCATATGGTTGGAACTGTGATGTGTCTCCTATTGCAAAACTGTGAGGGGAAAGGACTAATACGACACACACACACACAAAATGGGAAAAACATAGCTTTGATTATGTTACCTTTATATTTTGTGGCCTCAAACAGAATAATCTGAAGGTGGATGCAATGTAGATGCAATACCTGAAACCTGTCGTACAGTAGAGTTGAGCTCCTCCATGCCCCTGACCTCTCTGAAGATAACATTCTGGCCTGTCTGTAGACCATGCGGCTGGTTGTCCATGCAGGTCACCACCCCAGGATTGTCCTGAAACAGAAAAAATGAAGAAGCTGAAGCAATTGTTTTTAGATCATGCAAAAATGCCCAAAATCCATCTTAATCTCCTCGTGCACATCCGTAACTGGTTTTTACATTAAACAACAGAGAGAGGAAGAATGAAACTTTGTTCAGGTCTCTAAAGAATGACAAAAGATAAGATAAAAATGACTTCAAAGTGTATGCGGGGATTCCAGAGGAACAGCTAGAACTCATCTTTTAGGCACAGAATGTGAGAGCAAGGGGCCTACCTGGGATATACTTTGGATGAAAATCTCCTTTGGCTCCTCTCCTGTGGGATCAGACACTTCAAACTCCTCTCCAAAATCACAAAACACTCGCACACAGATGCCGTATGCATCACAGCAGATGAACTGGCAAAGAAAAAAACAAAACAAAGGCAACACAATTTGATTAATCAACTGGCTAAATGTTTTGTTTGGACCATATGGGTGTTTCCATAGGTAGTACAAGGTTTAGCTGATGCTTTGCTACATACAACCACAACAGGGACTGCATACTTACTCTGATGGGAGGCTGTTGTGAGTGGCAGAACTTATTCACTCTCTTCTGTAGGCTCAAACTGGCCTCCGTCAAAATCACACACTGCAAGAGAAGACGAAACAGATCAACACTGAACGTTACCCGCAGTTAGCAGAAGCCAGTGGAGAACAACACTGCTTTCAATTCAGGTTAAATGCAATCTGAACCCAAATGAAAATGGAAAACATATCAAAGCGTTGCAGTAAAGTCGATTAAATTGGTGCTCCAAAATTTTGTCCAAAAAGATTTTTTAATTTGGAGCACCTGTGCGGCCACTGGAAAGAGTTAATCTGGAGCCTTGCTGCAGGAATGGCCTTGCAGGCTTTAGTCATATTTTGAGAATTTTTCCATACTTACAATCTACACATCAACACCAGGAGGAGCGCTAGACAACTATTTTGCTTAGACTGTGAGTGAGCAGATTCTGAAAGGCTTCGACTTACCTGATACTTTCTGAGAAAACCGAGATCAGTGTTGTCGTCCAGCAGAGAGGAAGACATCTCAACTTGGACATAAGGGTTCAGCTCTGTGACCCGAGGACACACTGCCTCCACCCTGTGATAGCAACATAAAAGCCTGGGTGATCATGTCTAAGACCTAAATAATAAACATGCCCAGCGCTCACTGACCAATCACAAAAATAATCACAATGACAGAACTATAAACAGATACTTGAGGATGTGTCTCAATTTTTCTCTTGTATGTCCAAGGAAACTAGTTTTGTTAGCTATTGCTAAATGACCTCAATTGCTAAAAAAGCCTAGTTTATAAGAGCTTTACTAGAGCCTTTTCGACTCAATCCCAAAACTTTTTTCCTTCAACTGTCACACAGCTGCACATGAATCACTACACTTCACCTTTAAGGCATGCATTACCTTCTCCTCTGGCTCAAAACATCGTCTTTGCGGATAAAAAAGTTCAGGCCAAGATCCCAGGTCTCACACAGCTGTGTGTCGTGAAGGGTCACCGCCTGCACAGGACACACGTGTACACAGATTATTGTGCTGTATGCGCAAACATAAATCTGATTCTCAGGATGCACTAAAAAAAAAAAAATTTAAATCCCAAGACGAATCAAGCGAGCTTACCTTCACACCAGCAAGGGCAATATTCTTTGCTGTAAAAACAAAAGTCAAATTGGTTAGTCTCACATCACTTCTGGCACTGCAGGTCATCTGATAAATTAGGCATTAAATATCACAGAGTGATGTGGTGCTAAAATGCGTCGTCTTGCCTACCTATCTCAACCCCCAGTGCTCCCATTCCACTGAGAAATACTGAGGACTGGGCCATCTGGTGCATAGCACTGTCTCCAAGCACATATCGCTGGCGGCTGGAGGGAGGGAAGATGGATGAAGAAAGAGGGTAGTGAGGCGCATTGAAGAACAACAATTGCACTGGCTGTCGCATGTAGAGCAGCTCTGTCATTTCCTGACTTGACTGCCATACCTTGTTATCTGTAGTTTCAAGATGACTGATTAATCAATAAGGTGCCAAAAGGTGCACTTGCCTGTAAAGAGAGTCGTCAATCTCCATCAGGTCTGCAGCCATACCGGGAGGGGAAGGGGGTTTCTGCAGATTCAGAGACACCGACTCTACCTAATAAAAAAAATAATACATAGACAGTGATTAACACAGTTATTGCATAAATTATTTAAACCAACGCCCTGTTGTATGTTAGCTACATAGCTAACTAACTATTAATACCAGCCAGTTGACAGCAGCGCTGTTGACTACAAAGTGTCAACTGTGGGACAGGGGGAAGGAACAATTTCTAACCGTCAAGTCTTGTAACGGATGTAACGTGACTACCTTAATAAGTCGAGCTGGTTTATAAAGCTGCTGAGGAAAACTCAACGTTAGCAGCTACAGCTAGCTAGCAATGAGTGCCACTACTGCCTGGTGCCGGTGGCCAGGAAACTCGTGAACTCGTTAAAAGTGATGACACATATGTTAGGCCACATAAAACTCGTCACACAATCCAGATACTAAAGGCAATATTATCTGTATCAAGCAAAATGTAAAATATCTTGTTAATGTTTTTAAAATTTGGCTAAATACCCTACGTAGATACCTGACAGTTCGCGAGACGGGCTACGGCGAATGAATGGCTATGACTGGTTAAAATCTGGGACTGGTTCCGGGTTACAATAATCACATGACCGATATAATCCAATGATATCATAGTAGTTTTTAATCACTGGATTTGTGAATAAATTTAGTATGTTTTGGTGTTCTGTAATGTAAAACAGCCAAACTTTAAAATAATATTTTTTACGGGAAATTCAACAGATAATGTTTAGCCTTTAAATTTCCATCAATTCACCCATCTATATAAATCCGCATGTTATACAAGATGTCAAGAAAAAATAGAAATAGTAAAGAAGAAATAGTAGAGAAGAAGGCAGGTGGGGGTTGTGCATTTCCTGTTAAGACTCTAAACTTTGATACTATAAGAGATCCGTTCACTTGAAAATAGGGCTGAAATATGATAGAAATAGAGTGATGTTTTAGACATTTTGATGAGCCTTGAGGAGCATGATTTATCCCTTTGGACTTGAGGTTTGACATTACCTATTGAATTTGTTCAACCCCATCCTCTCAAAGAATTATGATGTCTTCAGTGTTTAATACACACGTACTATGTCTCTGTGTTATGTTGGGTATCAGTGCTCAACTCTTTGACTGATCTCTAATGTTTAAAAAGCTTTGCACTGAATAACTACACTTTAGGGATCTAAAGAGAGCTTGGTGAACCGGTCCAAGCTGGAGAGACAGATCAGAACAGCCGGTGCGCCACTGTTTAAAGAAACAAAGGTCAACAGCCAAGTGAAACATTTACATCTGTCTGACTCCAGTTCTGAACGGTGATGTGTGAAAAATACAAAATTATTCCTGTCTTTGGTATATTTATGTAAGAGTTTAAGTTTCTTTGATCTCTTTGTTTTGAAGTCAGCTTGGTCTGAAATACGAAAAGGCCTCCGTGTTCACTTAATGTAGGACAAAGACTGACCTCGGAGATTTTGTGTTCTGTTTGTCTGGGAAAACTATCCCTCACCTTCAGACCTCACAGGCACCCTCCCTTTCATCATATTGGTCAAACTGGCATGGGAACCTCCCCCTGAAGTGTAGCCAGAACTGTATGCTTGCCGACGACAAACTCTAAACTCCAAAGTACTTTGCTTTCATCTCCTGCAGGTTTTTACCCACTCTTGGCAATGTGGAGCTGTCATATGGCACTACGTCGGCTCCAGAGGATTGCTGCTCCTTTGAATATCCCCAGGAGTGTAACAAGTAAAGTGCAGAGAGAGATGTCATCCCTGCCAAGGGTGTACGTCACCAGACAGATCCCACCCGAGGGCCTGAAGATCCTCAAAGAATCTGGACAGTGAGTCAGAAAATTGTTCTACTATGTTATTTAGAATAATCTTCTTTTAAAATAATACACCTTAACCGACCAATGAAATGTCTGCTGCATCGAATTTAACGTGATACCCACATGTAGTTAGGATTATCTGCTTTATTCATTATGTACTTTGAGTTAATATTTGCCTGTAGGTTGGTAAGATAAGACCTATCAGCCTGAAGGGTATTCCCTCACATCACTGCTAAATAAATATCTCACAGGATCTTAAAGTCCCTGTTTTTCAGCTAGAAATAAATATGCCACCAGAAGCATTATCTGTGTCATATTTATGTTTTGGATGTGTTTTATGCACTTCTGACCACCATGATTCCTGATAAAGAGCTATTTGATTTGCTCCGGACTTTAAGTTAGGGTTTGTGTTTCCCCCCAGGGTACAGTTTGAGCTGTGGGACTCGGACGATGTCCCTGTTCCAAGGAAGGAGCTGCTTCAGAAAGTCAGAGGTGTCGACGGTCTGCTCTGCGTGCTGACGGAAAAGATTGATGCAGAGTTGCTGGATGCTGCAGGTGTGAAGTTAGTCTTTGAGTTGGTCTATTAACCTGAAGGCAATAAACAGTTATTCAGCTGACCTATGCGTTTGTATGTGTGTGGCGTCCTGTAGGTCCGAACCTGAAGGTCCTCAGTACCATGTCAGTGGGCTTTGACCATCTATCTTTGGAAGAGCTGAAAAAAAGGTGGTTCCTATCTTTCTCCTTCCGTGTTACACATTAAAGTCAGCATCAAATATTCTCCTATTGGGATTTCTACATAGAAAAAAGGCTTTAAATGCAAACATCCCAGAGACATAGATGTGCAATGTTGTGTGAAATGTTTGTGTGTCTCCCCGCAGAGGAATCCGTGTCGGTTACACCCCTGAAGTTCTGACAGACGCGGTTGCTGAGCTGACTGTAGCTCTGCTGCTTACAACCTCCAGGAGGCTCATTGAGGCCACACATGAAGCGAAAAAGTTTGTGTGCTTTACACACAATCACAGACAAGCTCAACTCTGATAATGCACACCACCACAAAGTTTATAAAGTTCCGATATGTAGAACTTTCTTCATCTCTTACTTGTGTTAGTGGTGGCTGGGGGACGTGGAGAACTCTGTGGCTATGTGGATATGAGCTGGCCAACAGCACTGTGGGTATTCTTGGTCTAGGAAGGATCGGTACGTGTGGCACAATTACACTAACACATCATGGAGCCATTTTCGCTTTGATTGAGATGTTTTCCACAGTGTTTCTGGGTCTGTGTGTTTGTGGGCACTAAGGTGTGGCTATCGCAGAGCGTCTTGCACCTTTCAAAGTAAAGAAGTTCATCTACACAGATGTGGCGCCCAGGCCCGAGTTGGCCAACCAGATCAATGCAGAATATGGTAAGGAATAGACACACAGTCCCACAACCAGCTGGTTATCCTGTCACCCATCCATCCATTTTCTATACCCGCTTAATCCAATGTAGGGGGTTTAGGGGGTCGCAGGGTTATCCTGTTATGTGGATAGGAGATCAGTTCAAGGGGAATTGAAAGCACTGGCTTGTCAAACGTAAAGATCATTTCCCACGGATGTTATCCTGCAAAAGATACATCAGAGTGATTGTAATCAGCCACATAGACAAAAGTCATACTTTGAATATAATACTACAGTATTGCTGAATCTCTCACTTGTTCTAGTGTCTTTGGATGAGCTGGCAAAGCAGTCGGATTTCCTGGCTGTGTGCTGTGCTTTAACACCAGAAACAAAAGAGGTCTGCAACAAGAGCCTCTTCTCCAAGATGAAAAATACCTCCATCTTCATAAACACAAGCAGGTACCCCAACCTCAAACACCTCGAATGAGCTTGGAACATATTTTTTTAAAGATGCTCTCCAGTTATAAACATCTCCAAGTGAGAGCCCCTGGCACCAAAAGGAACACCAAAGCAGCTAATCTTGTAGAACGTTTTCAGCATCAAAACAGCAGGAAATTGTAACAAAAATTCCCAAAATTCCTAATGTATTGAAATGTGATGAATTTGGCAAACAATAGTCCAAAATACATTACAAAACATACACCATAACAGCTGAGGGCAGAATAATTAAAAAAAAGACTTTTTGTGTTGGTCTCAGTCGGTAAGTATGTGCTTCCTGTTGTGTCAGAGGTGGGGTGGTGAACCAGGACGACCTGTACGAGGCTCTGTCTACCGGGCAGATAGCAGGTGCTGGATTGGATGTCACTGTCCCTGAGCCTCTGCCAACCAGCCACCCGCTGTTTACTCTCAAAAACTGCGGTGAGCCTGTCAGACATTCATATTGGCCGTTCTGCTGTTATCCCCGTGCTCGCTTCTCACCGCAAATCATTTGAATTCTCTCATCCCACAGTGATTCTTCCACACATTGCTAGTGCCTCCTACACCACCCGTAACGCCATGTCTGCCCTGGCGGCGAACAACCTCCTCCTTGGCCTGCGGGGCGAGCCGATGATCAAAGGGCTCAAGCTGTAAGAAGAATCTGGATGGAGTTTGGGAGAATCAGTTCTACCTGCGTGTCTAATGACATAAATCCAGGACATTAAGTGTTCACCTATCCCTTTCATGCCTTTTCACAAAATAATGACAAGCAAACTGAATTTCATGGTTTTTATTAAATCTATACAACAACTGAACGTACTTTACAATCTTCATGACCTTCAACAGTAAAGAGACAAAACATTGAACCACCTCTTGGTTACACAATGCGAGTTGTATAGAAAAAGGAACACAGGAATCCTTCTGCTTTGGCAACCAAAGCCCAGCTTTTAAAGCAACAGGGCTTAAGGCAGTGACTTTTAGAATCAATTTGCGCCTTTGCGACATTATCAAAAAAATCTGGCATATTCATACAGGGGGCAGTACAGTCAGTGCATTTTTCTCACAGAGACTCGCATGAAAAGCTTTGAAGACAACATCGTTACGACTCTTTACGGGCTTCTCTCTTTGAATCATGGCGACCATCTTGGAGGGTGAAGGCTGGCTGTGAGTCAGGTTAGACATTTAATCATCAGTGGGTATTTTAAACTCTGCAGCCCAACTGTAACAACTTCCCCGCCGATCACATGTCACGGACAGCAGGTTAGATCACGTTAACGAGGCCATTTTTCTTCTGAAATAAAGTGTCGAGAGTGTAGATTAACGTCTCAAATATAGGTGATGTGTGTACTATACAGGCTAACAGTGTAATGACTCAACATTAAGGTGCCGACAGGATTGAAAGCAGTGCCCGAGGTCACGATACATCAAGAATACACAATACAAAAAGGCAAACGTGTTACTTTTCATTTAGGCTCACTAAAACAGAACTCTACAACACCGCAGGAACAATGGTCTCAGTTAACAAACTCTTGACCAGCGAAGCTGCTCTCACAGGATATACAACCGAAAGGCAGGTGGATGTACAATTACTGATATAAAGGTGTTTCATAGGAGAGGCATATCTAATTTGCTCGAGTCCTATGGTGAAACGTAGTTATCTAACTTACAGTGAGTGTCAGCACATACCAAATTACACACGGGCGATAAGAGACACTTAAATACATTTTCTAAAAGCCAAACAAAGAGAGAGAGAGAGACAAGCCCTGTAAAAATATTTTGTTTTCGAATGATCGGCGTGTGAAACGTTCCCTCTCCTCTGCGGACATGATTGGCTGCCCGCCGAAGGAGGAAAAATAAATGCTAAACTCTTGGCTTTTAGACCCAGATTAATGAGGGAGATCATAGCAACGTGTTCACATAGTTCTAGATTCCAGTAAACATATTAGTTCTACAAAAGACTGATTTGTCGAAGTGCTTTCGTGTCAGACAGTGTGAACCAGAGCAAACATGGAAAAAGCACTCGCAGCACAGTAGCAAACTTATAGAAATGTTTAGTACTTCACGTGCTGTTCTCAGTCAGCTTCAATATTTACATTTCTCATTTTTTTTCCCAAATACATGCACGATGGACTCCTGTCCAACAGTTCTTTCAGGAGGCAAACTATTACCAAAGAAGCCTGGGTGGCGTAAACTTTTTTTTTTTCCCTTTTTGGCCACAGCTGAACTCGTTTTGGCGTTTTTCAGTCAGCGACTCGCTCAACGCCACATCTTTTACGGTCATAAACCACATCAAACCACATCATGACACCAAATGAGGTTTATTTACAGTGGATTTCCCTGTCAAACTCCCATTTCAGTGTTAAAACGTCACTGTTTCTCAGTATCGTACATTTTTTCAAAAATAGAGGCACGGTTGGGAGGAAAGACAGTTTTTTTTTTTTTTACTTCCCTAAACAATGCATCTTCACTCTAAGGTCAACAGGTGAAGCGTAAACCGAGGAGAGGATATTAAGAATTATTCAAAGTCTCCAAAGACGTATATGTGACAAAGTACTGGTGCCAAACCTTTCAAAGCGAGAAAAAGTTATTAATGCAGTCATGTGAAGTAAGGCCCCATCAATACAACGAGATTCATTTTGCCTGCTACGAGAAATATTTAACATTAACCGGGCTGAGCGACACTATCGATGATCGTTGGACCAAAAGGCAACTGCAGAGTTTTATAATCTCACGTCGTCCTGACCTGATTTAAGGATTGAGTACGCATGAAAAAAAAGTGGAGTATCTATACATAGAAGTGTTATTTACCTAATTTCCTATTTAAAAAAAAAAAAAAAAGCTTCAAATAGAGTTCACAACATTTTAACTGCATTACAATGACAAAGTTAAAGGGATAGTTTGCCTCTTTTGACATGAAGCTGTATGACATCCCATATTAGCAATATAATTTATGAACATTTTCTTACCCCCTGCTGTGTCCTGTGAGCCGAGTTCCAGCCTTGTTTTGGCGTTGACAAAAGTAGTCCGGCTAGTTGGCTGGGGCTACAAAAATAAAGCGTCTTGCTTCTCAAAACAATATGCGTTCAAAAGAGTGATACATTTGCATCACAAAATCGTTCATCCAGAAAAAGTCAGACCTCACAATCGCTTGGCACTATTTTCTCTCCCTTCGTATCACTACGGGCTGTGTAAACTGTGCAGACCGAAGTGCAGGCCGAGCAGTCCCCTGCTTCCGAACAGGAAACAATGTAACAGGTGCAGCTGTCGTCAGGTGGCTGCATGCATTGATATGAAGGGAGGCAAAAAATAGCAGCAGGGGGTACGTCAAATTTAATAAATGATATTGCTAAATGATATTGCTAATATGTCAAAAGAGGCGAACTATCCCTTTAAACAAACCAAACGCAAAACCCACCCGACTCTGTCGTCTCCTGTTCGTTAAACGGTCAGACGGCTACAGATTTCCCAGCATTACGCAGGCTCGCCCAACACCACCGACTCTGGCTCCATACAGCTTTTTTTTTTTTTTTTGCACAATAACCACGGGTTCTCAAGTATTTACATACATACAGTTCTCCACAGTCTACATGAAGGCCCATAAACAGAACAAGGCACAGTCAGTGTGAACAGCTGGGAGAGCCCGATGGGACGCTGCTACAGATTGTGCAGGTGTCGAATGCAAATTCTTCAGTAACAACCTCGTCAAAGTTGCTTCCAAGAATAACTACAAACGATTCATTTCGACAGCTCACGATTTTTTGTTTTTTTTTGGAAAACACAATACAGTCAACAATTTTAAAAGCTGACCTGACTTACACGATGTAATGACAGACCTTCATAGAGCATACACGACAGTGGCTAAAATACAGTCGAGTGAATCAAAAGCAATCCATGTTCCATTTTTGCTCCTCCTCTGTCGTTATCATTTGTTCCTACAAAATAAAAGGGTTCACAATAACAGAGGATCTTGACAGTAAAGGCTCGTCCAGAACAGCATCTAAGATTACGCCACCGTCCCTTTTCTTTGGTCTGTTTGGACAGAGCAGATAATGAGATCAAGTAGTTCTTTCAGAGCTCTACAAAAAAGAAAAAAAAAAGTTTCCGCTTTGGGGACTAAATGTGTTGAAGTTGGCACGACGCACTCTGTTCACTTTGACCCTACAGCAATGCGTTGGACATGTTGCTGTTCTGCCAGCGCAGACATGTTGTCTTGGAATGCTTGTACAGGTGTGACGACTGGCTGAAGCGTTTCCCACACTTCAGACAGGCGTAAGGCTTCTCTCCTGTGTGCACGCGGATGTGTTTCTTGCAGTCGGTCAAGGTGAGGAAGGTTTTGCAGCATATCTTGCAAGCGTATTTTCGTGCCCCCTCAACCACCAGGACGTTGTGCTCTGAGAGAGCCTTCTTGCACTTGGACAGAACATCTGCCGAAGCCCTGGTAAGCTGAGGCGGGAGGGAGGTGGGCCTGCCACTGTTAATGTCATATCCTCCGCTCTCGTTGAGAAGCAGGGGATTGGCCAGACTTGAGGAAGAGGAGGCAGCATCTTGAAGAACTACTCCTACTCCTTCACCTGCCATGCCAGCGGCAATTTTCGGAGCGATTCGTCTGTAGCTTGGATAACCCGCAGCGGTTGTAGTCGCTCCTCCCGGCCCTCTTGAGGGGCGCCCCAGTGAGTGAAGCCCGAGACTGGATCGCTGGAAGTCCAAACCGAATGGATCTACTCCTCCTCGCCCTCCACTCGCACTTCCACCACTTCCTCTGGGGTTTCCTAGACCATCATGCAGGGGGCGGAGGAACAGAGAATCAGCCTGCAGGTTATCTCCAAAGCTGTTTCGACACTCACCGCTGAGACCACCTGACTGCAGAAGGGACGAAGAAGCGGAGCTAGACGGTCCAGCAGCGTTCTGTCTCAGGAGAAAATTATGTGCTTCGGCATCTCCGGTTGTCGTGTTGGGAAGGTCATCCTCTCCAGCAACCAACCCCGACCCACCACTCCCAAAATCCTTCGGGCTGAGGAAGCTGGAAATGTTGAAACCAGATTTACCACTAAGTCCGCTATTGCAGCCGAAGCCTCCTGCGACTCCAGCGCCGCCTCCCATGCTGCTCTTGAGGAGGAGCTGCGAGCTGGACTGGAGCAGGGGGTCGGAGCTGGGCTGGGGCTCGGAGGTGAAGCTGCGGTCGCTGCTCTCTGAGCTCAGCTCCACCTTCTCCTCCTCTTCCTGACACCCAGGCTCAGCCGGGTAGCTCCCCTCTGCCTGTGACATCACGTCGCTGTTTTCATCTGCTGCCTCGGGCGAACTGAGCGGCTCTCGTTTAACCATCACCTATGTTGAAAAAAAAAAAAAGGCCAAGAGAGATTTAACAATGATCAGAACTTAATTTGAAAACTTGAAATGTTTCTCTGATAAAATTCAATAAAAAATAACAAGAAAGTCACATTGTGATCACCAGAATACCAACATGTCGTGCCGAGAGTTTTTACCTTCTGCTCTTCCTCTTCTTCCTCTTTCCCTGATTTGACCCCTGCTCTGTTGCCCTGGTGATCCTGGTCACTGATGTCCTCTTCTTTGCTCACACCCCCCTGCATCCTCTCCCCTTCACAGTGTCCGCTGTCTGACTGACTTGGCATTTGAGGGTCATCTTGAGACACTGAGACTAACCCGGTGATTGCAGGACCCAACTTGGATTCATCCCCCATCTTGTGGGAGTCGGGTGAGAGAAGTGCGCCGTCCTCTCGCTCCGCACTCACCCCGTCTTCTCCTAACAAGCCCAGGTTAGGAGCAGAGGGGCGCTGCCTCTGTCTGGGCCTCTCCTCTGAAAGTCCAAGAGCAAGAGAGGGCTTACGTTTGTGGAAGCGCCGGACCGGGAAGGAGGCCCTCTGCTCGACCCCTCTGCCACCCACCCCATCCTCCTCCATCCCACCCAAAGCAGAGCTCACCAAGCTGAGCCCCAGCTGCTGCAGCAGGAAGGAGCGCTGCAACTTCGACGTGGCAGCGCTGGCAGCGAGATTAGCACTCGCCCCTAAAGTCGGATTCCCTGCTAAATCTGCCACTTGCTGCTGCCTGTGCCTCTGCTGCTCCTGCTGGGGGTGGTGACGAGGGGGTCTGTCGGACGAGGGGGACATAGGCAGCGTGCGCGTGGTCAGGTAGTGCTTGCAGGCCTTGACAACATTGTTGAGGTGCAGGTGCGACGCAGCAAGGAGGATATCCATGACATTGCTCTCCCCCAGCATTAGTGTTGACGTGTACATCATGTCAACCAGAGCAGCAAAAGCTTCAGCCGTCACCACCTGCAAGCACAAAAAGTTTAAGTATCATGTGATCAGTACACAGGAGCGACGGAGTCCCTGTGAAAAGTCCAAACCTCGCTGTCCAGCTGGATCATGTTCATGCTGGCGTCTCCCTCTGCGACAGTGAACAGTGCTCTGAAATGGGTGCTGCAGGCCGCAAGCACTGAGCGGTGGGCCTTGAAATGCCGGCTGCCCACCACGATGACACAGTCGCACAGCTGGCCGTGAACGCGCTGATAGTTGAGCTGCTGGAAGATCTGTTCAAAGTGGCCCGGGAAATCCATGGCCCTGCAGAAACAACAGTCGATCAGCAGAGGAGGCAAAGTCACATGTGGGGAAAAAGCAGCTGTAGAGCTGAATAATTCAAGATCAAAAGAGCATCAATCAACTCCATATATTTGTCTTTATGCAGCTTCTGAAATGTGACGGTCTGCTGATTTTCTCTGTTTAGGTCTGCTGTATCGGATCAGTCATAGTAAGCAACTTCACCATAATTTGGCCTATTATATTAATAAATATGACAACACATAGCCTGTATTAAAGTAAAGCTGGAGTTTCATTGAGGGTTTGCACAGGTGATAATGAACTGAATTGGTTTGATAGCTCCGTCATCAACTGTTGTTAGTAATGATATAAAGGCTGAATCCTGCAGCTTTTTAATGAGGGCCTTAAAATGTTGTTAGTTAAAAAGCACCATGAGCAATATGTGCCTGGGGTTGACTATGTTGCTACAAAGTAAACATTGAGAAGTAGCTCGCACTTAAGCTAGTCTAGTTGTTTACATATGCGCGTGGTGAGCAGTTAACTTCTAACTCCACTTATAACACAGTAGCTACAGAGCACACCCATCCTCATGGACAGCTAGCAAGTCACTGGTCAGCAGATTATCAGTTAGCTAATTCAAATGCAGTAGCATAAAATATCATTGTGTTGTTAGAACAGTGAGACATAGAGCCCGACATATGTAACATTACCTTGAATTTTCCAAAAACGCTGATATCAAGAGGCAGAAAAAAGTCCTGTTCAGAAGCTGAAGAAGCTAAATTTAGCTGGCTGCTACCCAGCAAACTGCCTGCTAGCTACAGCGCCAGTAGCGGCATACGGTCCCCCTGGGATGATCCGCTCGTCTCTCTCGGACTTCCCCCCCGACAAATTGCCCCCTAAAATGTAGCTATCGACAGCTAACACCGCTGCTGCAATTACCAACATCCCCCGCTGTCCACGTCCCCGCAGTTTGCCCGCACAGGCTGGATGGTTTTAGCTGCCGGCAGTAATACGGTCACCGTTGGTTTTCAAACAGACAGGCAGGTCTTAGTCTCACAGCTACCGGCGGATATAACTAATGGTTAACATTATGGTAATGGGGACCGGTCCCATCGGGAGCGAGATGCAAGTGTTGTATGTAATTTCAAAATTTTGCCCCTCACTCAGACGGTTATTCAACCCAGACTCACAGGGTGGCGCTGTGCTTAGCAACCACGTTCACGGCCCCCGTGAGGCGAAGTGCTGCAGTTTTATAGTTTCACCGCACGATGTCGCTGCTGAGTATCAGAGCATTCTCTGAGCTCACGGCAAAAAGTTTTTCATCAGTGTGAAGAAAATACACATTCAAAATGTCTTTCCTTTATCAAAATTGGTAAATGGTCCTCTCTTATTACGGCAAGTTTTTAACCGTTTCTGTGCTCTATAAAGCACTTAAAAATATGTTTCATACATCTATTGACACAAACACTAATGCTGTGCCTATTTAATTAAACAGAAGCCCTGTAAACTAAACAGAATGAGATATTGGGCTGTAATAATACAATTCAATTCATCTTTTTTTCCTTCATTTTTTTCCACTAATAGCAATAATGGAAATTCATTTCAAATCTAAATTGGGTCATAACTGAGGTTTTGAAGTTGAAATTAAATACTGAAAAGTGGTCTAAAAATCAAATAATGGGAAAAGGTTTAAAAACTGAATGCCTATTTCTATTTCAATTCATTTAATTTAAATTCGAAGCTAATTCTGACTTAGCATTTAGCAGAATGTCTCAATATTCTAACTTTGCATCTCGAAATTTTTAAATGAGAAAATCTCAAAACTGAATTTGCATCTGGAATTGTGACCAAATATATATTTAAAAAAAATACTGAAACATTAAGTGGGAAGTCTGACATATCTAGTCAGGATTTTGACGTCTTGGAACGTTATTATTTCACACTATTTTTTTCAGTGACAGAAATGCCATCCCATACTCTGTAACATGAAACAGAGTCACGATAGCAAATCTTGAATTATTATTAAAGAAGCTTGGAATTAGCCCTGTTGTGCTGAAATAAATAGTTTTGACGAAAACGGAAGTATAGCGGAAGGAAACATCCTGGCTGGCACACACGAAAACTGTCATGGCTGCCTCCTGCTCCTTGGTGTGCTGCGGAGAAGAGACGGATTCCGACAAAGCCGTTATTGGTGACTATCTGACATTTATTTCACATTGAAAGCGCTTTAAGAATAATTCTAACCGCAACAGTGACAGCGGGTGTTGTGTCGAGCTTAGCGGCACTGTTTAAACAATGCTGTGCGCGCACACGTGGACGTGCCGCTCTCTACCAGGACCGTGTTGACCGTGTTCTCACATATCCCCAGGGCCGGCCCAAGCCTTTATGGGGCCTTAAGTAGAATTTCATTTGGGCCCCCCCTACCATCACCTCAGCTCCAGATGCCTCATTATTCCATAGGCTACACTGTTATGTGTATAACGGACCCACAATCATTAGCATTATTTGTAATCATCTTACATTATACAGGTGTCATTCTTGTTTTTAACCTTAAAGGGATAGCAAACTCATAAATATGGTTTAATTAACTTCTACATAAAGAGTGATGTATAAGTATGGCTCATTAATTTAACTATT
Organism: Odontesthes bonariensis; assembly: GCF_027942865.1. Taxonomy (NCBI): domain Eukaryota; kingdom Metazoa; phylum Chordata; class Actinopteri; order Atheriniformes; family Atherinopsidae; genus Odontesthes; species Odontesthes bonariensis. The sequence goes on from NC_134509.1 coordinate 9,216,644, forward strand.
TGAAAGTAACATCAGCAGGCTGGAGACTGCATTTATAGTAAACACGTTAAATAGTTTAATTTCTTTCAGATGTGCAATGGTGTGCAAAATGTTCAAAATCCAAATACAAAATAGAATCAAATGACATTCACATTATCTTACAGAAAAATAAAGTTATAATCAAAATTAAATAATAAATACAATACTTAAATAATTTTGCCCAACGGTGGCAGCAGCCAACAGGAGGCATAAATGAACCTAGTATTAGTATTTTGTCAAAATTATTTTATTTTTTTCTGGTGCAATACAATTTCGTTGAAATTATTCAATGTTATTTTAATTTCATGTATATATTTACTTTTTTATCACAACATCTCGGTGCTCTCTGGGGCCCCCTGGTGGCGTGGGGGCCCTAAGCGACCGCGTAGTTGGCTTATGCCTTGGGCCGGCTCTGCATATCCCCAATACATCTGGGAGTTTACGAACATGATATGGATAATGTGATGACCCGTTCACCTTTGTGTTTCCCGTGTACAGTCCGCTTTTCAAACGGCTGCGTCCAAAATGCAGACAAACTGGATTTCACCATCTTCAAGAACACAGATGAAACCAACCCGAGGAAAAGGAGCATGCGGATAGTGGTGAGGAAGATGATGTGCTGTGTGACACAGGTTGCGTCGCATTGCTCTCAGCATTCAGTGACTTTGTTCCCTCTGTTCTCCTCTGTTGAGGTTGCGGAATCAGACAGGTTGTCCTATGTTGGACAGAATTTCGGAGAGTCATCGTTGAAATGCAACAATCTTTGCAAGTATGTGAATGTAGTATATTTTGATACATTACGGCTATTTTTCTTTGTAAAAGAGGAGTGATTAATTGTGTGCCCCTTCAGATATTATGTTGGCGTGTTGAACAGACAGGCCGCGCAAATGGAGGTGCACTGCGCTCAGATGTTCAACATGAAGCCTGTCATACCAGGTAAAGAGAAAAGTCGTCGCCAGCACATGCTCGCAGTGACAACGAAACATCATTGCCAACCAGCATATGCCAAATCAGTCTCAACTGACAAAAAAAGATGTTGGGAGACGCCATTTAATCTGTCTTTGCCACCAGGAGAGACAACAGAGACCGAGAACCCACAGGACGCTACTCAGTCCTATAGAGATAAGGTACAGGGATTTATCCTGATGTCTTTTTTTTTCTTTTTCTGTCCTCAAGCAAGAAATAAAAAAAACAAAGCTAGTGTCTTATTTTTTTCTTTAGGTTGACTCATTGATTGAAGCCTTTGGCACCAACAAACAAAAGCGAGCGCTGAGCTCCCGCAGGCTCAACCAGGTGGGCAGCGATACCCTCCAGCATGCAGTGGCCAAAGCTGCTAGCACCGTGATTGACAAGAAGGGTGTGGCAGGTAAGCTGCTCCTCTCTCTTATTTGTGTGAATTTCAGCGGTGTTGAGCCATTTTTTGGAGAATTCTCTCAGGCAAAGTCGCCATAGAAAGAGATGGCATTAGCAAACCCTAAATATCTTTGCTGCTCGAATGGTCTTCTTTGTCTTTCTGTTGTCTCATTTTATCAACTTTCTCCCCACTCGTCCCTCGTCAGCTCTTCAACAGGAAGTGGCTGAAACGGAATCCCAGGAAGCCCTGACCTCCCACCTGCCTCCCTGCAACTTGGATGCAGACAGTCGAGAGAACGTCTACCCGTTCGATGAACGTATCTTTTATTCGTTCTGTATCACCGTGTGCTTGTGCGGCTGAGAAAGGTCGTGGGGAACAGAGTTTTTGGTTTTGGAGCTGCAGCAGAGTTGGTCTTCACCCTTAACTGACTCCCAACAGTCCTGAGTCCAGTTGAGTTTGCTGCTTTGGAGCAGGCTGGCTCCAAGATGGCAGCGCTCGCCCCCGAGGAGCTGCAGAAGATGAGAGATGCAGGAGGGTAGGTCAACAAAGATCTCTGCTTTCTGGGATCACTGCTTTCTGGGACAAAAATTCTCATTTGTGCTTGTACTTTTTTTTTTTTTTTACTCGAGGTGCCTTTGCGTCTTGAGGCATCTAGAGAACATGGCAACCTTGGGAGAAGCCAGAGACAGAGCGTCACGCTTAGCCTTTTACCTCTCGATGCTCCTGAAGCTGGCACGGCAGAAGAACGTCTCCCACAAGTGTGAGTGATGTTGTTTTTCTTTTTCTCATACAATGCTGACGGGAGAGTTTTTCGCACCCTTTGCAGTTCAGGATTGCATCAGAGTACAGAGTACAGATACAGCGGAAAGATGCCAAAAGAGAAGGGTCTTTATCATTCTGGAACGGAAGGAGTGTTGAAGCAACCAGTACGCTTGGTGTGGTTAGATCGGTGGCCAGTAAAACAAACGGTCGCTTCAGAACCAGCTTGGGACCTTTTTTTTTTTTTTTTTTTTTTTTCAGGGCTAAAAGATTTGTTCATGAGCAGAGATTGAATGTTGTGTTCACAAACAGTACCGACTGTTACTGCTGAATATTCGACCAGTCAGAAAGGTTCAGTTCTGGTTTTAGGTGAGCACTACCTGGGAAAATTTTTTGGGGAAGGAATTTTTTTCCTGTAACTCCAGCTGTATTCCGGACTACATTGCCCAGAATTTAACGGTCTGGAGCTGTTTTTCCAGCAGCTGAAATGTTATTTTAACCCTGGGCCTGTTGCATTCCCACTGAGCTCCTAAGGTTCAGGGTAGGTTAGGCAATGTGAATCTTCTGAAGCCCGTCGCTCCACCCCGTCTGTCTTTGTTGGAGTGTCGGCGCTGCCGTGCTGAGCCTGTGGTGAAACTTGGAAGTCGGCTTTGGCTGTATTAAAGGGATAGTTCGCCTCTTTTGACATGAAGCTGTATGACATCCCATATTAGCAATATCATTTATGAACATTGACTTACCCCCTGCTGCGTCCTGTGAGCCGAATTCCAGCTGAGTTTTGGGGTCCACGAAGCTAGTCCGGCTAGTTGGCTGGGGGCACAAAAATAAAGCGTTTTGCTTCTCAAAAAAATATCCGTTCAAAAGAGTAATACATTTGCATCACAAAATCGTTGTCCAGGAAAAAGTCAGAACTCACTTCGCTTGGCGCTATTTTTGCCTCCCTTGATATCAATGCATCCAATGTAAACTGTGCAGACCGAAGAGCAGACCGAGCAGTCCCCTGCTTCCGAGCAGTAAACACCGTAACAGGTGCAGCTATCGCTAGGTGGCTAGGGAGTGCCCGGTCTGTTCTTCGGTCTGCACAGTTTACATTGGACGCATTGATATCAAGGGAGGCAAAAATAGCGCCAAGCGAAGTGAGTTCTGACTTTTTCCTGGACAACGATTTTGTGATGCAAATGTATTACTCTTTTGAACGGATATTTTTTTGAGAAGCAAAACGCTTTATTTTTGTGCCCCCAGCCAACTAGCCGGACTAGCTTCGTGGACCCCAAAACTCAGCTGGAATTCGGCTCACAGGACGCAGCAGGGGGTAAGTCAATGTTCATAAATGATATTGCTAATATGGGATGTCATACACTTCATGTCAAAAGAGGCAAACTATCCCTTTAACTCCAAATCTGTCCATATTGCACATTTCTATGACGTTTTAACCATTTTTATTGGTGTCTAAGAACATGACTGCTGTTGAACAAAAGTAAACAGAAGTTAACATTTTGTTTGTCCGATTTCACTGCTTTCTTCTCACTTGCCTGCAGGTCCTGGTCTGTAGTGTTTTCTACTCCGCAGTAGAAACACCAGGAAGTGCTCATCAGCTACTTATTTGTCACTATCCATCTAGTCATTCAGTCTTCACACCTCCCTTTTAGTTGCCGGTATGGGTCGATTGAAACCAACGTTGCCCTCTTCAAACAGCCAGTAAACAGAGGCTCTGTGTTATAATTGCAACACTATTTTTTTTCTTCTTCTTGCAAATGCAAATTCACTTTTGTTATTTCCCGCCTGTTTTTTCCCCCCTGTTTTTTCCCCCCAGATCTGTTCTAAACGCATTCAAAACCAAATTATGGCACATTTTGGGCATTTCTGCACTCATCATATTGAAGCATATAGAAAATGGAAGCAGTGTGTTTACAATGAAATGAAGCAGCACGTTGAGCTTGAAACTTTAATGTGAAAAACCTGTCATAGCTTTCTGTCTGCACGCCGCATGTAAACGGACCTAAAAACCTGCTTGTAAACTTGAGCTAATAATGGCTCATGATTGTGTGCAGTCGGGAAGGAAGAGGGCTGCCCGCGAATCATTCAGACCAAACTGCTCAGAACATTCACCGTTGAGACGTTCAACAATGGCAGGTATGATGATCGGGACGGCCTCCTGCTTCAACTTTCTAAACCAGAACTTTTTCAGTTTCAGACAAATAAACTTCATCTTCATTCTTTTTAGGGTCCAGAACATCGTGTCGACCTCAATGCGTTCCAAATTAGCTGCATACAGTCTGGCTCTGCTGCTGCATATGGGTTACATGACGGCTGACCTCTCATTACTGCACCGCGACCTTGGAATTACTGAGACTAAGTAAGAATAAGATCTTTGTTACACGCAGTGTTAACACAAACTTTCTCTGGTTAAATAGCATCAAGCCAGTAGTGTCCTCTCTGTCCCATTTGCTCAGGTTGATATTATTCTGGCGTCGGTCAGTCAAGTTTCTACTTGTAGACACATAGCTGCGATGCCTCACACTGTACTGAACTGTCAGCACGAGGTGTGTCCCAGGAACTCTGAACATAGAACTGATGCATATTTTTACCTACAGTGTGATCGAGATCGCAAAGTCAATGGGGCTGACTTTAATCAAACCAGCCCGGGGCAAAGGGGAGGAGGCTGGACTGCACAATGACCACAAACAGGCCTCTCTTGTTCTGCCTCTGATCAAATACGATCAGTTCATGGAGAGACGAAAGCGGAGGAAAATGCACTGAAGACCTTAAAGGAAATGAAAGAAAAGGACTACGAGAAGACTGTGAGAAGTGGAAACGTCACAAACAAGAACTGTTTATTCGTGTATTTTGTAGACAAATAAAGAGGTTGACTTTGAGCTATACATGATCTCATTACTCGACGCTTACAAGTTGAAGGTACAAAAAAAAAAAAAGCAGACTAACGAGCTGTAAACAACCTCTAGATGACGGAACATCCAGCTTAAACGTGTAGGCACATTTGTAGACATCACGTATTGCACACTAAACATCTTTCTGCTTCTTTGGTTGTTACCAAGCGAGTCTTTGTGATTGTATGTCACCGTGCAGCATGTTGTCACCATCCTGAATGGTAACTGTAACATTTCCCACTGAAATAAAAACTAAAAAAAAAATCAAAGACAGCTGAACAACTTTGAGGACATTTTCTGAAACTGCAGACTCACCAGGAAACAACAGCTCTGTGCAAGAGGCAGAAGCTTAATTTTGCCTTAGGTTTTTTTTTTCCTTTCTCTTTTTGCATATACACCTCAAACTGACGCACTCGCTCTCCTAGCTACAATCATCGATTTACTCAAAAAAAAAAAAAAGTCAACAAGGCACAGCTTTACTTTGTTTACCATGGTTGAAGCTGGCATCTCCGAAACCTCTGACTCCGGCTGGGACTTTTCAAATGTGCACGTACTAACCCGAGTCCCGGAGGCAAACTGACAAAACCGACAAGTTCACGGAGAAAAGGAACATGATTAAAGGTAAAGCTTTAGTGTAATCTGCGTGTCAAACATGTACGGTGATGAAAAGATCCAAATGTGCTGCGCCCAAGCTTCACCTTGTTCTGTATTTTACGGGCGCACCGGTAATGTATCAGAAAATTAAAACGAGTCCGATTTCAGATTTACAGAATGATTTTGCCGTCCTTGCATACTGTAGGACAGGTGGCCCTCTTTTACTCTTTCGGTTGCGTCTCTCGACTTCTCGAGACGGTTCACTGCAGGAGGAGGACATCATGTTGGAAAGTTTAGAGGACTCCGCTTGGAGCGTAGACGCCAGTTTAAAAAGCGAGGAGTCATTGACGCCTGGCCACTGGAATCCACGTTGGCTTGCCAGGATTCACAGGATCGAGCAGAACATGCTGCCACTGTGGCAGCCGCTTTCCACCGTAGCGCCGACCCTGGCAGTCATGGAGATTCCAAGTCGGGAGGGATACTGGGATGAGGACAGGCCGGCATGAGAGCTCGCCAGCGGGCGAGGAGGAGGGTTATCCAAAACCCAGGGTGGAGCAGATGTACAGCTGGAAAATGTCAAAGAGTTTACCAAATATATTCAGACTCCTTTGAAATACATTGTGGCAAATGTATGTGTACTTAGCACATCTCACGCCAATATTCAGTCTATTTTTTTGTGAGATGTCACACTTTATATGCTGCTATGTCCCACTCTGTTCATCAGCTAGTTTCCAACCATCTGGTATGGTGATTTTTCTGTTAAAACTGAAGCCCAAAACATCACCATGAAAGCATTAATAGGGATCATGAACTATAACAAGTATGAAAAAAAAAAAGGAAACCCACTCAAACACACCTAAAAGTTCAGTTTAAAAGTAGCTGCGTACCTTATTTCAAACCCTGTGGTGAAACACTCGCTGAAAATATGGGGCCAGTTTAGGAAACACTTTGAACTCCATGATTTTTCCCTCTTAAAGCTGCAGTCTGCAGGATTTGTTGTTGTCATACGTAAAGTCCTAATTTTTGGCATTTTAAGAGTTTACATGATGTATCAGAACGCTTGAAGTTGAAAACGGTGACCTCCGTAGTCGCAAAATGCAAGAAATGCTTATTTTTTAACCGAAAAATAAAAAGTTATTCAACTTCCTGTCCCGCCCCATCAAAACACATGAGAACTCGTGCACGTAGACGTGCACGCCAGATGCGCTTACACGACTCCTCATTCATCAACTCACCTGTCATTTGCGATCATGGAAGACACAGTAAGTAGACAAGCCCGTAATGAAGTTCAATAGTCTAGATAAATAAGCGTGGGGACGAGCCTACCTTGTATCGCGCGTGCACAATCGGTGATTGACAGGCAGCAGAGCCCAGCTCATAACCTGATTGGTTACCTCTTACCGGTCCGGTCTGCAATTTTGTAAACAAACCTGCTGGCTTTGGAGGGACCTAGCGGGACATATAGGGGACCTAGAGAACTCGTTTTTTTTTGTATTGGGGTATTTAATGTACTACTTTCAGAATCCCCGGACAGTTCCAGGCATTATGCTTGAAAAAGAGTTGCAGACTGCCGCTTTAAGTCCAATTGCACTTAACCATTTTTTTAAACCATCTGTTCAGGATGGGGTGTTCCTAGAGTGGCACCGGAGGGGGCTTATTCATTTTAAGGACCTTTTCATAGAGAAGAATTTGGCATCCTTTGAGGAACTTAGCAACAAATATGGTTTACCTAAATCCCATTGTTTTAGATATTTGCAAGCCAGAAACTTTATTCGGTCTCACTTTTCAGGCTCAGTTTCCCTACCAGAGTGTACACTGTTGGAAACCATCCTATTATTGAACCTGACTCGTAAAGGGATGGTTTCGTGGCTTTATAATAAAATGTTGACCATGAAAGAGACCTCCTCACCTAAACTTAAAACTTCATGGGAAGAAGACCTGAATATGACTATACTGGATGAGACATGGGCCTCTATACTTAAACTGGTGAATACATCATCTCTGTGTGCGCGCCATTGTCTCATTCAGTTTAAAATAGTACATAGAGCCCATCTCTCCAAAAGCAAACTATCTCGTTTCTATCCAGAAATCACCCCATACTGCGACAAATGCAAAACTGCCGTAGCCACATTGGGTCATATGTACTGGTTCTGCCCCGCTCTTGGTCAGTTCTGGACAGATGTTTTCCGTACGATGTCCGGGTTGGCCGGAGTTGCAGTAACACCTGGCCCTCTTTTGGCTCTTTTTGGCTTCAGTGATGAGGGGTTGCCTTTACCAGCCTCTAAAAAACAGGCACTAGCATTTTGCTCATTGTTAGCGAGGCGTACAGTTCTAAACCAGGTGGAAGGGTGCTGCTCTTCCAACTCACAAGCAGTGGTTATGTGACCTCATGTCGTGTTTGAAATTGGAAAGAATTAGATGCTCTCTTCAACACTCAACTGGTAACTCATTCCAAAATTTACAATAATCCTCTAGATTAATTTATTTTATTAAAATGTGCTCTGTTTCTGTCAGGGATAGGAATGTAGTCCTGGGTGGGCTAAATGGGATTACTTTGTAGGGATTCATTTTTTGTATATTATTTTATGTCTGTGCCAGATAAACACTTTGTATTCACAAACTGTATGCATAAAAGGAAAAAAAACTTAATAAAAAGACTGATTAAAAAAAAGTAGCTGCGTATCCCTTTAACTTCGTTAGCAGTGCCTGGAGGGATCTTCTTCAAATACAGCACTAAAGTTCGCTTTGCCTGATGGATGAACTTTTAGATTCAAGCTTTGATTGAAAGTTGAAAGTTGTAAAAAGCGACTTTTCTCCACAGAAGAATTCATACACTAATGATAAAAAATCTGACAGAAATACCTAAAAGGAGAATCTGACCATAATTTCACAACATCACTGTGGAAATGAAGGGCAGATTCTGATCATTTATCTTTTCAGACTGAGTCCTAAGTTAGTGACCCTACTTTTAGGTGTCCATCTTGAGACTACGGAGATTGCATGGATCTTAAATGTTAAAATGGTGGATGTGAAGAGAATCTGCAGGTCTTTTGGCATCTAAAAATAAGGCAGAAAAGTGTGTTCAGAGGCCACTGATGCCTCTGAACGCTGTTATTTTCAGTTGCTTAGTTACCTGTTATTATGCCTTAGAATACTGTTGTTGCACAGCACGCAGCTCTCATTGCCAGGGTCCATGTGTAGCAGTGTTTTTTTGTTCTCAGGGTGGCCCTGGAACAAGATGTTGTCATGCACAACACCTTTTACTTGCCCCAGCAGAGCAATACCACAGCCCTGTGCTGGTTGCACACGGTTGCGCACTATCTAAAGACAAAAAAGACAGAAGAAAAAAATAAATAAATCACTAAACGTATTAAAGTAATGTGTACATTGTGTTTGTTGCATCTGAAATAAGTCTAGTCCTATGTTAGAGTCTTGAGTCATCCCTCTTTTCTTTATATTTTCCTTCCAAGGAGCCAGACTTTCTGGTAATCTTTTTAAGCTGCTGGGAGCAATAGTTCTGAGAACGGAACAAAAGGCAGCCGACATCCAAAGAAGAGCTTTGGGATGTCCTTCAAGAAGCCTGGAGAACTGTTCCCAAAGACTACTTAAAGAAATGACAGGAAAGCTTGTCCAAGAGTGTTCAGGCCACGTTGAAGAATAAAAGAAGTCAAACTAAATATTGGCTTTCATGCTCGTTCAAATTGTACGCGCTCAATTTTCATGTTTGCCCATGTTTAAAAAACGTATTGCACTTATTTATGCTGGCAATATACTGTATAAAGAAACAAGGGAAGGCTCAGGACTTTTGCACAGTACTCAAGTCTACCGGTGTATCACTCAATCTCACCTTGATATCAGTGCTTGCAGACACCTGGATCCCACATCCACTGTTACCAACCACATCATTCTCCACTATCTGCCCATTACCACTAAGCCGGACTCCATGGCCACTGTTTTCATAGATGCCATTACCACGTAGCTCAACTCGGCAGTCCTTCTCTACTGTAATACCACCTCGACTATTTTTAAGAATGCAGTTTGTAACAAGTCGGGTCAGCTGACTGCTCTGCAGCACGGCGATGCCAGGGCCACGGTTGCTGTTTATAAGGTTCGCGAATACATTCAGGGCTTCGCTGCTCTTCACATATAGGCCAACTGCTGCAAAAAAGAGGGAGAGACCGTTGGAGACAGAGCGCCACCGTTTGCATTTGGTTCAACAGATCGGTTCAGTACCTCCGTTGTAGCTCACGCAGTTGCCTTCCACCAGGGCCACGCTGATGGAGCGGCGAGCAGAGTGCCGCTCATCCTCGCTGTCCAGATCGCTCTCCCAAGCAAACAGTTCGCCCTCCTCATTAAAGTTCTCCTGCCCTTCTCTTCCTTCTCCTTCCACTCCCCTCCTTTCTCCAATGCCTGCATCTCCACCAATCCCTTCCTGTCCAGGCCAACTCCCCTCCCTGGCCTCAATGTTCTCCGGGTCCTTTCGGCAGAACACTGCCAGCCCATACATGCAGTTATGGAGGATGTAGTTTCCTAAGAGCTGGGGGAGGCTGGATGACATAACCCACACGCCGCAGCCTTTATTACCTAAAGAAATCAGACGAGGAGGAAATCAAACACTTGGAGAAAAGCGTTTAAAGATGAGCTGTTATGTACAAACAATCAGTGCAGCCACTATCAGGCTGAAATGACATACAATAGACATGGTTTCCCTCAATAAGTCCACGTCCTCTTTCTCCCACCACCACACCGTCTGAGTAGCCATAGCAGATGTAATTGTTCCTCAAGATGGGGTCACCTCCTCTGCGGATGTCCACGCCCCCCCACTGGTTCTCCCTGATCACATTCTCTGGAATTAAAATGCCACACATGATGAATCCAGTCATCCCGATGGGTGATGTTGACAATTAGACGGGGCAGAGCCAATGACACACCTGTTATCATCCCTCTGCCGTTCTCATTGATAGCAATCCCTGCTGCCTGGCCTTGAAAGATGTGATTACCACTAAGAAAGAAATGAGAGAAGTGGATTAAATGCTTAGGTTCAGACTTTGCACAGACACTGAATAGAGCAGAGCCAACAAAAATCCTATTAGGAATGCATGTGTTTCGAAGTCAAAATATCTGAAAGAAGGTACGCAGTTTCTCTGCTAAACAATACTGCCTTTGATTTTATTACTGAGAACCTTTGTCTTCTGTCCCTACTGAGAACACCCATCGAGAAACTATGAACACTGAACAATATCCAAATAATGGCAACCGCAGGGTCAACACAATCCCAGGAAAGTTGGATGTTTGTGGAGTCCAACCTACCTCACCACAGGATTCCCGCTGAAGAGAATATACACACCGGCCTCCTTGTTGTTGTAGATCAGGTTGCTCCGAATAGAACCTTTCCCGTTGCCAAGAACAACAACCCCAGAACGAAAACCACTATGAATTTTGTTGCACTGCGGAATGAAAGATGGTATACAAACAGAGTAGTGCATACGACACTAAGACAGGTTTACAGCAGAGTCAACATGCCACGAGGTTACGGCTAAGAGGGTGATACGCTTTCTCTTAAAGGGATAGTTCGCCTCTTTTGACATGAAGCTGTATGACATCCCAATCTAGCAATATCGTTTATGAACATTTTCTTACCCCCCACTGCGTGCTGTGAGCCGAGTTCCAGCCTCGTTTTTGACGTTGACGAAGGTAGTCCGGCTAGTTGGCTGGGGCCACAAAAATAAAGCGTTTTGCCTCTCAAAACAATATACGTTCAAAAGAGTAATACATTTGCATCACAAAATCGTTCTCCAGGAAAAAGTCAGACCTCACATCGCTTGGCGCTATTTTCTCTCTACCTTCGTATCACTGCATGCTGTGCAGACCGAGCAGTCCCCTGCTGCCGAGCAGTAAACACCATAACAGGTGCAGCTGTCGGCAGGCGGCAGCACGCAGTGATACGAAGGGAGAGAAAATACACCAAGCGATTGTGAGGTCTGACTTTTTCCTGGAGAACGATTTGTGATGCAAATGTATTACTCTTTTGAACGCATATTGTTTTGAGAAGCAAGACGCTTTATTTTTGTGGCCCCAGCCAACTAGCCGGACTACCTTCGTCAACGTCAAAAACGAGGCTGGAACTCGGCTCACAGCACGCAGTGGGGGGTAAGAAAATGTTCATAAACGATATTGCTAATATGGGATGTCATACAGCTTCATGTCAAAAGTGGCAAACTATCCCTTTAACGACTAGTCATGAGATGCTTTTGAAAAATCAGAGACAAGCTGTATTAGAATTATTGAGAAATGCCTCCAACTTTAAAAACTTGGGACTTTTAAAGATGGTAATTTACCAGAATGGTGGGGTTAGCCCCTTTTCGGATGTCCAGCCCCGCCTCCCCATTCGAGTGGATGTTATTTTCCGCAATGAGGCCCCGAGCAGACAGGCGTAGAAACACACCTGACGCACGGCACTCACACACCTCGTTTCTCAGCATCACAATCTAAAGGAGGGGAGAGAGAAAGAGGGAGCTCAAGTAACAGCTTGAACTGGAATCTGCTGCTAAATTACTAATGATCAAAGCCACTTCCTTAACTTGATATGTTACTCAAATGGTGCTCTGCGCATTAGAGTCCCTAAACCTGAGAAATCTTAATGTGTAAGGATGATAATTCAGATTTATAAGAGACAAAGGTATAAGGATTTAATTTACCGTGGAGTTCTGGATGCAGCGGACAGCATAGTTCAGCCCACGGAATATATTGTCCTCCAACCGAGCTTGTCCATAATTAGACAAGTGTACACCACCCTTCCCGTCTCTGAAGAGGCAGCGTCTGAGGATGCAGCCAAGGGTCGATGTCCCCAGTATCAGAGCCCCAGGGTCCCTTTCAAATTCTTGCTGAAGGGTGAGGGGTTCAGGGGTGGCAGATGGGGGGTCAGAGGAAGACGCAAGGGGCAGAGAGCCATCTGCCCGGAGCTTGAGTAAATGGGATAGGCTGTGATGGTCACAGGGGATTTTGTAATCCAGTGTAAATTGTTTCTTAGTATTGTCATTTGTCTCGCCATCTCGGTTTTCCTCCTCTCTCTCACTGTGCTCACCATCACTCCAGCCATCTTCAATAAATGTGCCCTGACAACCAGAATCTCCACCTGTCCTTCTCTTCCAGTCCTCCATGCTCACATGCTCCTTTTTAACATTACCATGGGGAGGGTCAGGCTCACCAGTGGAGCTGGCCCGAGGGCCTTTGGGGGAGCTGCAAGACCCAGATGGGAACGTCCTGGCTAAGGCAGCCAAGTGTTTACAAGCCCAGTTCCTTTCTGACACCGGAGGACCTTCCACAGTCACCGAAGCTGTGTCACTTCCAGAGAAATCACAGCTGTCCAATAAACTGAGCACAACGCCCAGCAAGTGGGCAGAGCTGCCTTGTGAGAAGGAGCAAAATCGAGCCTGGCAAGTTCCAGGACCACGGATTTGCAGCTGGGCCCCCTCAAAGTTGCAGTTATCTAGCTGGATGTGACCCCATGATGTCTAGAGGAGAGCAGGGACAGAAAAGTGATAGCAGTCAGAGAGATTTAGCTACAAAGAATAAAATAAACTGGAATTAAACCTGATTCGGTCATTTGTGGATTCAAGCGAGAATGGACCTTTTTTCAATCTTAAACCTCTAATGAGACATAGCGCTCTATGAAACCACAAGGACAAGCTCCAACTTCACCTTGTAGACAACAGTGGAGAACCAGGGGGGCATGAAAACCAGGTTACACAACCTGGCAGTAGGGCACTGCTGCTCCATACACACCAGGAGGGCCACCTCGCCCAGTCGGCCCAAACCAACCAGCTCCACGGGCACTTTCAGCGTCACCTCAGCCTGCTCCTCATACACCCCTGGATGGAGAACCACACGGTCATATGGCCCCACCACCCCCAGAGCCCCTCGCAAGGTCTCAAACTCACAACCGGGCCCCACGTGCCAAACCCTGCGGTCCTTTCTCCGACGGAAGAAGAGGAGGCAGGCAGAGGACTGCAGCTCTGGTCCATTTCGAGTCCAGGTGCGGGTGGCAAGGGCGTGCTGCTTCAGTGCCTCTCTCCAGGAGGGGGGCTCAAGATGGGGCTGACTGGGCCAGTTGGGATGCCGACACTCGGGGCAACCAAGGCAGAGCTGCCTCCAGCGGGTGTTATCCAGAGAGAGAATGAGCTCCCGCCAGGCACGGCACACCTGGCAGCAGCGGCCCAGGTCTGGGAGAGGAAGATAGGCCAAGATAACCCTCCACAGCTCCATGGGGAGGCTACCCACCTCCATGGCAGCAGAGACACCGGCTGAGGAGCACCGTGACGAAGGGGAGTACCTGGAAACAACATGTAAGACGTGCACACGCACGTGCAGTTACAGCAACAGGAAACCACGCAACCGTGACACAACAATAACATACATACATACATACACATACATATACATATATATACACATATATATACACATATACATATATACACATATATATACATATACATATATATATATATATACACATATATATACATACATATACACATATATATATACATACCACCATACAACTGTGTTCATTAATACTAGCACTCTAATGTCCAGTGTCGCGGCAGCAGTGTTTTTTGTTGTTTTTTTAAGTAGGAAAACAACAGCAAATATTCAACATTTTTTATTTTTCTGTCAAGTTCACTTCACTCAGCGACAACTAATATTTGCACACAGGCCTGCAGCTTTCTCCTCAAAGTTTACAACGGTTAATGATGGTTAGCTAGCGAGGTAACGCTAGGTATTGCGAACTAACCCTCTGCGCAACTAACGTTAGCTGCAAACATCATGAGAAATGAGACGCTCACCTTTTAGCAGTTCGCCATTAGTTCGAATAATCAACACATGCCGGCTCGATGTTTACACCAGCTACCTACATGGCGGTCTCCTCACAGCCTCCGCCAGCGTTCTCAGTAGTGCATGATGACTGCAGATGTGCCATGGAAATGGAGCTCAGGCTCAGGCTACCAGTTTACGGCAGGAGACAAAAAAAAAAAAAAAAGATCTCCATCTTCCGCTTCCAAAAAGTGGGCGTTGACGTTAACCCCCCCCCCCCCCCCCCCTCCCCTAAAGACGCACACACATAGACACGCGCGCGCACCTTGGGATGTTTGGAGGAGAGCATATGCGGTCAGGACCGTTGCAGATGAAGATGGCCAGGCAAGCCTTCAGTAGCAACCAGACAAACTTTGGTCACAGTGCCTTTCACCAGTGTCTAATTTTGAAAGGAATTTCCTCAGGATTTTAATGCGCCACACCAAATAAGACCCGCAACTTGCTGATGAATACTGCCTCCATGGTCGTTATTGGCAGTGCCAAGTCAGTTATCAGGATTGGGTAGCTGTCGGGATCAAGATGGCATAATCAGATCTCAAAAATAAGTGATTTCATCGAGTCTAGATTAGATGATAAAACTGTGTAATTATACTATCGTTACATTTCCAAGGATACTTGGTTAATGTAGTTATACATCTAAAATATGCCAACAAAAACCTTACAGGAACCATATGCATAGAGTTACCGTATATGGCATGTTTGTTTCCATTGACAATTTTACTGGACCCGTTCCAACTGCTACATTTTTTTCTACGTCTACAGGCTTCCAGTTCTGTTAACGGTTTACCAACTAATTCCTGAATCTGTTTTTAATTTTGCTCCATTTTCGTTCTACTGCCTTGACCTTGGTAGGATTTTTATTTTATTTTATCATAACTTAAAGCAATACTATGTAACATTTCTACCTTAAAATAACAGCTTGAAAAAAATTGTGCGGCTAGAATGAGTTTTAATATTACGATTGGCCTGTCTCCTATGCCCTTCGGGGGTCTGAGTTGGAAAAACTGCGCAATGTAACTTTGCTGGACCGGCCCGGGAGCTAAGCGGAAGTACTTCGACTTGCTTTCTGGCACACCTACTGCAAAAACAAATAGACCCCTCTCACGCTCCCAGGTACATTTGATTACTCTTACCTTCTCGGTCGACATAGCTTGCACCTTCTGACTCCTCGCCGGTTCGTAAACAAACGTGAAACGTGAAAGCAAAAGGGTGTTGTATTTACGACAGTGTAACCGTACATTACCTCCAAGCCTGTAGGGGGAGCTCCATAGTGGGCTTTTTGAGAAGTTACATTGTATCGCTTTAATTTGAATTTTTGTTCTGTTGTCTTCTGAGAGGCCCCAATGCAGGGGACACTCGCAACTTGTTAACAATAAATTAGTTTGCAGCAGTTTGCAGCAGTTTGCAGCACATGTGGGCTCTGCATATCTCACTGGCCAAGAGTACCGTTTTTCTCTGACTGGGCTGTGGTATGAAAGGAAGAGCTTAAATGTGTTTTCCAAACAAAATTTTATTACATAGAGAATTTACTCTTGGTGATTTACATCAATAAGTAAACTGATTGCATCATGCAACGGTTATGTAATTATTGTGGATAAAAAGTTCTCTAAATCTGCTGGACCTGCTCGACTACAGACCAGAGAATGATAAAAATGAGTTGAACATATATTTAGGCTATTTAGCAGTGTTGTGCGTGAACGAGTTCAAAAGAACGCGTTCATTGAACACGCTCATTTTTTCGCGAACGTTGAACTGAACGCAACACGTTTTTTAATAAAGAACTTGAACGTGAATGAGTTCACATTATGTGTCATGAACGGCAGACATCACTGTAAATGAACGTTGGAATTTGTTTTCCATTGAAAACTGAGTGACATCTGTTTTCTCTTTTGAAAAGCAACGAGAGAAATTCCTCCCTCCTGTATTCTATGGAAGCAAATCGTGATCAAAATTCAAATTCAAATGCATTATCAGAAATGCTTTTTCATTTTAAGAATGTGGCTGCATTATTTGACTCATAAATGAAATTACTAATCAATCATCCTATTTGCATTTCAATTTTCTTCTTCAAGACTGCTCATTCTTTCACTTAATTCAAATGAAAAGGACAAAGACATTTGAAATTTAATTTTCAAAATATGCCTCAGCAAATAGATACCAAAATTCAATTTGAAATGTAAAAGTTGAAAATTCAAATGCATTATCAGAAATGCTTTTTCATTTTAAGAATGTGGCTGCATTATTTGACTCATAAATAAAATGACTAATCAATCATCCTATTGCATTTCAATTTTCTTCTTCAAGACTGCACATTCTATGCCATAATCAAAAAGAAAACAAAGCGGACATTGCTTTTTCGTTTTCGTGGTCTGCATGCAAAATACTGCCCACAATTCGATAACGAAAAAGCAATCTGAGCGGCGCAGGAGAGTGACGTCACGCCTGCTGACCGTGCTACCCATCATGTAGGCTACGGTAGGGGGCGGTGTGCATATTTGCTGTACAGTTAGCTGCCCAGGTGGAGTCAAACAATATATCCGATTCTGATGCCCGTGACCGGGTTGAACGGGTCACAGAGAGCTTGGCTGCATACTCTGCCGTCACAAATTCAGAGGTTAGTGCAGCAAGGGCTTGCGCGCCGAGGCCGCGGCCACGACCGGCCATGACTTTCTGGCCGCGGCCATTACTGAGGGAGCAGCCATTAATGAGGCTGAGACAGACGTTGCGAACAGGAGTCGGGGGATTACCTTTCACAGGTAGGATTCAACATTATTATTGGTTGTAATTTGTCAATAGAATATTATTGTACTGTATTTGTGTCTGCCGGCGAAATCGTAGCCAGCAAACGTTAAACTAGGATATGTTTATAGCCGGTGTTATGCCGAGAAGTGCACCCCCTGCTGGTCATACTTTAAGGAGAGTCTGTGATGGAATGATATGATATAACTACATCATAATTTGTTTACCTAATTGAAGTAACGGATGCAAATCTCAATCAGTCCAAATTTGTATATAAAATTAAAATAACCAAATTTCATAGTTTCAGGTTCATTTTTATATCATTTCATCTGGGCTATAATGAGTTGAGATTGTTAATAGAAAATGTATCCAACCGTCTTTCGTGTTGACTACAAAAGTATTAGTCACGGCCCTTACTTTTGAATATATGTCCAATATTATAAAAATAGTTAGGAATAGGAATACTCTAAACTCTACAATTGTCGGATTATCATAATTGTACACGTATTATTAATTTGCATGAAGAGATGTGAAAAAAAGATGCACGAATGAAACACCATTGTCAGCTCAATATTATTTTTTTTGGATAAATGTAATAATCCACACCTGAAACGGTTTACGCGCGCTCCGTGAATGGGAATGCACTTCTCGGCATAACACCTCTGTTCACACGGCTATTAGGCCAACGGAAACTTCATAAATCATATATTCCATAACACAGGCTTAGATTACAACTAACACAAGAATGCTACTTTTGAAATAATGCAAATATTACTGTTATAACATTGACCATCAGATTTTACTCAGGTTTATTAATGACGTTTATTATGCCTGTATTATTCACATGTAATTCTTTCATCCTAACAAAAGTATTTACCTCAGGTCTCATACCCACCCCTCAGATTGTCCGACCGAGAGTTGGTGTTATTCCCTCCATCTTGGGC